>NC_088206.1:25784789-25979788 GCF_037126465.1 Ornithodoros turicata | reverse complement strand
ACAATCCCAGCTGTGGACGGCCGTTTCGAGCTTCTTGGCTCTCATCGGCACAGCGTAGGGATGTGACACGCTCTTGGGTCGGCACAAACATTGTGTCTCTGCAAGACATCAATGTTCCAGGGTGTTAGCAACACCTCTGGAGGCCGCAGTGCAAAGCCAGTAAGTACAGATACAAATACAAAAATGAGCAAATGCTCCATGGCTGCACGTGAGGCATATGTTTACAGTTCAAGCGTGCCACAATCCCAGCTGTGGACGGCCGTTTCGAGCTTCTTGGCTCTCATCGGCACAGCGTAGGGATGTGACACGCTCTTGGGTCGGCACAAACATTGTGTCTCTGCAAGACATCAATGTTCCAGGGTGTTAGCAACACCTCTGGAGGCCGCAGTGCAAAGCCAGTAAGTACAGATACAAATACAAAAATGAGCAAATGCTCCATGGCTGCACGTGAGGCATATGTTTACAGTTCAAGCGTGCCACAATCCCAGCTGTGGACGGCCGTTTCGAGCTTCTTGGCTCTCATCGGCACAGCGTAGGGATGTGACACGCTCTTGGGTCGGCACAAACATTGTGTCTCTGCAAGACATCAATGTTCCAGGGTGTTAGCAACACCTCTGGAGGCCGCAGTGCAAAGCCAGTAAGTACAGATACAAATACAAAAATGAGCAAATGCTCCATGGCTGCACGTGAGGCATATGTTTACAGTTCAAGCGTGCCACAATCCCAGCTGTGGACGGCCGTTTCGAGCTTCTTGGCTCTCATCGGCACAGCGTAGGGATGTGACACGCTCTTGGGTCGGCACAAACATTGTGTCTCTGCAAGACATCAATGTTCCAGGGTGTTAGCAACACCTCTGGAGGCCGCAGTGCAAAGCCAGTAAGTACAGATACAAATACAAAAATGAGCAAATGCTCCATGGCTGCACGTGAGGCATATGTTTACAGTTCAAGCGTGCCACAATCCCAGCTGTGGACGGCCGTTTCGAGCTTCTTGGCTCTCATCGGCACAGCGTAGGGATGTGACACGCTCTTGGGTCGGCACAAACATTGTGTCTCTGCAAGACATCAATGTTCCAGGGTGTTAGCAACACCTCTGGAGGCCGCAGTGCAAAGCCAGTAAGTACAGATACAAATACAAAAATGAGCAAATGCTCCATGGCTGCACGTGAGGCATATGTTTACAGTTCAAGCGTGCCACAATCCCAGCTGTGGACGGCCGTTTCGAGCTTCTTGGCTCTCATCGGCACAGCGTAGGGATGTGACACGCTCTTGGGTCGGCACAAACATTGTGTCTCTGCAAGACATCAATGTTCCAGGGTGTTAGCAACACCTCTGGAGGCCGCAGTGCAAAGCCAGTAAGTACAGATACAAATACAAAAATGAGCAAATGCTCCATGGCTGCACGTGAGGCATATGTTTACAGTTCAAGCGTGCCACAATCCCAGCTGTGGACGGCCGTTTCGAGCTTCTTGGCTCTCATCGGCACAGCGTAGGGATGTGACACGCTCTTGGGTCGGCACAAACATTGTGTCTCTGCAAGACATCAATGTTCCAGGGTGTTAGCAACACCTCTGGAGGCCGCAGTGCAAAGCCAGTAAGTACAGATACAAATACAAAAATGAGCAAATGCTCCATGGCTGCACGTGAGGCATATGTTTACAGTTCAAGCGTGCCACAATCCCAGCTGTGGACGGCCGTTTCGAGCTTCTTGGCTCTCATCGGCACAGCGTAGGGATGCGTATATATACAACGTATATATATATATATATATTATATATATATATATATATATATATATGCCCATCAGGAAGTACCCTTTTTATGCCCCCGTTGTTGCTGTTCTTGGTGACTCGCAAACTAAACACTTACGGTTCCATTTTGACCCAGATCCCGAACTGCCCCAACGATGTTCGTGACCAGGAGCGGAGGCCGCATTGCGGACTTCTTGGAGGAGGTTGACCAGCTACCCCCCAGCGTGCGCGTCGTCGTCCTGCACTGTGGACAAAACGACATGCCATACAGCGACCCCGACTCGGCCATCCGGCACTACGTGCAGCTTCTGGATCACATTCGTTCCCGCGGGAACATCGATCTTGTGGTATGTACTCTTATTCTACCCCGCTCCTTCAACCGCCGTCGATCTTATCCCGACAGGCGCCGTGAGTTCCAATGTAACCCACGGGCGTACGGCTTCAACATGCGGCTGCGAGACCTGTGCAAGCGATCGCCGGACCTCTACTTTCTGGACCACGGCTTTCATCGACAACCCCCGACGAGAGTCCTAGCAGCCGACGGCCTGCACCCTAACTTCGAGGGAGTCCGGCAGATAGCACACCGAGTGCGAACCCTACTGCCCCGGCTTCTACGTCGGCTGCCTGTCCACAAGGAGGGAGTCACAGGGACGCCTGATCCAGTATGGCCTACAATCCAGGAAGCAGCAGCGAGCAGTCGGAGCCACGTCCACGTTCAGAAGAGGTCGAAGAAGCAGGATTGACTAACCGGTGAGTCTGAACCAATTTATCCCGGCGAAACTACTAGCAGTGACACTCAGGCGTTTTTCCAACTCAGAAAAATCGCGGACAAAATTGCGCGCTACTCCTCTCACCTTAATACTCTTGTAACATATGAAAGGAGTGGAAAATGCCCGCGAGGACTGCAGATTCGTAAGATATCTACGTTTCCTCTTAACCAAAACCTTGAAAAAGAGTGGTTATCAACCCTGCACAATACGTCCCTAGCCCTAACCAAAATACTAATTATGCAGTGTCAAGATACAATAAATTCACTGTCAGAGGAGGCAAACACCGTCTCAAACGAAACCACCTTATCTGAGTCTCATAGAGCAGAACTAGACGAGTTCTTTCAAAAGAAACGAGTGAGCCTAAAACTACAGAAAGAAAGAAAGCTCACTCGGGATAACATACAACATCATACCGCCGATAACACCGCCTCAAACGCGCCCAATTTCTTGTGCACTTCTGCCGTAGCCTCAAACCCTAATCTGCAGCACGCCCCTGAAACGCATCTAACTAATAATTCCCCTCCAATGCGTGATGCCGACCGACAACCAAAAGATCGTAACGTTATCAACCTTTCTTCACGTGAACTTACGAACTCCGAACGTTCCCTACTTCGTAAAGGATTATCGTTCTGCCCTAATGATGCAAGAGTGGATGAATACCAGTTACATTTAGATCTTGATAACTTTGCCCGGAGGCTACGGCTTGCAGAATATTTTCATGAAAAGACAGGGTCGAACAGTAATCCGTTTCGTATAAAATCAGAGTTCACTCCAGAACCTAACCGAGATAAAACCCTTGATTTGTACATTAAAACAGTTCAGAAGGATATCTTCCGTGCGTATCAGGACAGCGCCAAACGCAAACTCAGGTATAACCTCACTAAGCAGGAGCAAGAAAGCTTGTCGGCATTAGAGAACGACAAGGATATCGTAATTAAGAGGGCAGATAAAGGAGGCGCGATAGTTGTAATGGATAAACGATCATACGTTACAGAAGGCCTCCGCCAACTTCAGTGCGCGGAATTTTACAGACCTCTCGAAACTGACCCTACCCCCGAAATTAGTGCCAATGTAACCAAAGTCCTAACAAGATTAAAAAAACGCTAAAAAGATTGACGAGAGCTTGTACCAGTATTTACTCCCAAAGGACCCTAGGCCTGGTAGATTTTACATGCTCCCGAAGACACATAAACCGGGTAACCCCGGAAGACCGATTGTTTCCTGTAATGGTACAGCCACTGAGAATCTTTCATCATTCGTGGATCATCTCCTCAAGCCCATCCCGTCTAAATTCGACTCATACGTTAAGGATACCAACCATTTCCTTCAAGATATACGTAAAATAAACGTTCCCCCTAACTGTCTGTTAGCAACCCTAGATGTCACTTCCCTGTATACTAACATTCCTCACTCAGATGGAATAGCAGCAGCAGAGCGTGCATTTAAGAATCAACCCGATCAGGGTTATGATACGTCTGTCCTCACGGAACTCCTGAATCTGATCCTAACATGCAATAACTTTGAATTCGACGACAAACACTACATACAGGTCAATGGTACAGCAATGGGAACAAAAATGGCCCCTAACTATGCAAATATCTTCATGGCATCTTTGGAAGAACCGTTCCTCAGAAACTGTGCACTGAAGCCACTCCTATATAAGCGATTCCTAGATGATATATTCATTATTTGGCCCCACTCCGAATGCGACCTTCAGTTGTTTGTTAACGACTTTAACCAAGTACATCCCAGTATTGAATTTACATTCAATTACTCCTCCTCAGCTGTTAATTTTCTGGATGTGGAAGTTAAACTACATAATGGAACCATAACCACCAGTCTGTATCGCAAGCCTACCGACTCCCAACAATATCTATCGTTCCAGAGTTGCCACCCCAGGCACACTAAGCTAGCTATCCCTTATAGTCAAGCACTGCGTTACCGGAGAATATGTTCTAACGATGATGAACTAGACAATCATCTTGAGAGCCTTGAAGAAACTTTCGCAGATAGAAAATATCCTAATCAGGTCGTAAAAGAAGCCATAGCCAGAGCTAGATCAACCGATCGAGAGAACCTATTCCAAACACAGCCCCGAGCCGATAAGAATTCTTCGGTAAACCTCACTATTAGCAACAACGGTTATGCCCCGGACGTAAACCGTATACTTAAACGGCACTATGCAATCCTCACCCAATCTGATCGTATGAGTCAGGTGTTTCCGGAACCACACCGCGTTACTTATCGTCGAGCAAGGAACATCCAAGACAGACTTGTGAACGCCAAGTTAAACAAGTCCTCGGAACACAACGGTTGTCAACCATGCAACGGACGCAGATGCCAGATCTGTAAATTAATGCAAACTGCTACCAGAGTAGAAAGCACAAATTCCAACTATCGCACAAAAATTAATGGTCTATTTAACTGCAACTCTTCTAACATCCTTTATCTCCTTCAATGTAATGAGTGCAAGGCCCAATATATCGGTCAAACAGCTACATCCTTCCGAATCCGATTCAACAACCACAGGTCCGACGTATCAAAGAAACCTAATCTGCCAGTGTCTCGACATTTTAGTAAACCCGGCCACTCAATTAACGACATAGCCATTTTCGTTCTGCAATCGGGTTTTCCATCCCAACGCCTTAGAGAACAAAGAGAATCGTTCCTGATCTACAAATTTAAAAGGCAGATCAACGAGGACCCCGGCGTCCTCTCAACAGTTCGCAACCTAAATTCCTAATTCTCTCAGAATACATACACTCTTTTGTATCTCTTTCAGACTCCCCGGTTGGTCACCCCAGGAAATCATTGCCCTCCGGCGAAGAACTTGACTGCCTATGATTCATTGTACCCCTTTACCTTTGTTTGACAAAGCACGTGTGCTGCCCTCTCTCCTTGTACATATTCCCCTCTCATTCTTTGCAATTGTCTTGCGTCACCATAGTATCCCATTCCTGTTGAAGACATCGCTGCTGTCGAAACGTCGAATACCCCCTCTTAGTTTTTAATAAAGTCCCCCTTTTATTCCTTATCCTGTAGAAGCACCGTCTCCACTTCTGATCTTTATTGAATACCTTTATTTTTCGTGGTCAACCGCATTCGTTTATTTCAACTTATATATATATAGTGAAAAAAAAAAATCCAGAATCTGCAGCGACGTACACAGAGAGAACGGAACCGCGGCTGGCATTGAGAAAGAACCCAATACCATGATCTTGCTCTTTGATGAGTTCAGCTGAGCGCCTGAAAGGAGAGAGTACCGATGAAAAATGTTACAGACGTTATGTATAGACTCCAAATTCCGCAGAAAGAGGGTGACCTCGTCTGCATACGCAGATACCTTAATTGTGCCATCGCCAAGTATCGGGAGACCCCGAATGCTTTGATGGACGAGAACGTGTCGGACAAAAATGTCCAACGTGAGAACAAAAAGCAAGGGTGACATGAGGTACCCTTGGCAGACGCCGCAAGCCACACTGAAAGGAGGGCCTTCCCGTTCATTGAAGCACAGGCCGCTGATGTGGGACTCATAAATATTTTGTATTACAGAGCAAAACTCACGGAAACCATACAAACCATGACCAACCATATTTGTGAAGGAGACAAAATAAGAACGAATGCAGAACTCTGTAGAAAGCCTTACCTCTGTTATAACCACAGGACACAACCGCTGCCACTGCTCCGACCAGTATACTCCAGCAAGTCGCTAATGCCTGACAAGGGGGGGGGGGGGGGGGGGGGGATATGTTTATTACGAAAAAAAAAAAGGCAGGCAGAAAGGAAAGGTCAGCCAGACAGAAGTCGACTTGCTATTCCTTGTGGAAAAAAAGAAAAAAAAATGAGAAAGAAAAAAAGAGAGAGAAGAAAAGAAACAGAAACAGAAAAGGAAAAAGACGCAAGCGGCAAATAGGCAGCAGGGGGGCATGAGTGCACGATCGCTCAGAGGCAGTCTAGGAGCCTAGAGAGAGAAATATGCAGGCTCTAGTCATCACAGTAGCTGTACCTCCATATGATTGGTGGTTTTGCCAGATATTTCTAGGAAGAGTGCTTATGAAATGCTGAGTATCGCCACAAACGGCCCGTATAGATTGATGAGTTCACTTGATTAGATACCGACGGCTCAAACACTAAATGCGTCACAGTCGACACCTATCAAAGTCTTTGTTTCCTTTCTGAGACGCAGACTGCGCGAAAAGTGTCACGGGGGAATTGACACACGGGGGCGACGGCGTGGGGGAAATGAGACTGGGGAGTTGGGATGGGGAATCGTGCTACACCCTTCTGATGCATCATCAATTAGACTTGGGAGTGTGCTTCTGCAGACACAGCCAACAGGTGCTGTGCGACCAGTTGCTTTCGCATCACGTTCTATATGACTCTTACAGAGCAACGATATTTACAAATCGAAAAAGAAGCTTTAGCTTTAGCTGCTGTATGAGGTCTAGAAAGATTTCAGGAATTTCTGAAGGGACTCTCATTCACAGTCGAAACAGATCACAAACCTCTTGTCACAATGCTTGGTCTAGCTGCTTTAGATTACCTTCCTCCTCGAATTTTGAGATTCAGAATGAGACTGCTCCAATTCCAGTACAAGGTTATGTACGTCCCTGGATCACTCATCGCAACAACAGACGTGCTCTCAAGAGCTCCTTTAAGAACAGTCAGAGTTGACTCAGTGATGGCACATGAGGCTGACTGCCTGTCAGATGTCGCATGCAGGAGCCTCCCAGCTAAAGCTAATTTTCTTGAACAGCTGAGGAAATCCATTCAACATGATGATGAAAGTCAACTGCTTATCTACTATTGCACACAGGGATGGTCTAACAAGAAGGATATCACCCATGTCCTTAGCAGAAACAAACGCGAACACAGCACAACGTAAACTGCCTATACAGTCAACCCTCGATTTATGAACACCCTCGGTTCCCCGAGAAATCGTTCATAAATCGAGGGATTCATAAATCGAAAATTCCGTTAAGTGAGTACTATCGAGCAAATGGAACAGCATTTCCGAGTTGGGACTGTGTTTATAATGCGATATATTGTGTAATTTTGCTTTCGACCATGCCTTCTGCTGTGCCAATCTCACAAAGAACATGTGTTAGCGCATTCACACTCTGTTTATTATGCAATACTAAATTGTTTAATTTGGCTTTGAACCATGCCTTCCGCTGTTAGTTAGTTAGTTCCAGTTCCTATTCCCTTTTGCGACAGGGCGGGCGTTCTAAAAAGAACGCCCGCCGCCTCAGGAAAAAAAAACACGCACACACGATACAAAAAACACTACACTATCTTGAAAATATTGGAAAGAAGAGATGTCAGCACATTCGCACTCAACTGGTCTCGGATTTCCTCTGGGATTTTTAACCTACGTATTATTAATCTCCGGGTGACAGCGGACACCTTATTCACCAATTGAGTCCAGGAACACTTCTGGAAAACCCGTTTGTTGTTCGGATTTCGAGGGGTTAAGAACCGAGGGTGCAATACCTGGAAAACGCTTTGTCTGTTCAGGCGTCATTCAAAAGACCACGAATAATCCCTATGAAGGTTTTCGTTGGCCTCGGAACGATTCGTTCATAAATTGAGGGCAAAAACGCTGGGCAACTGCTAGTTGGTTCCCAGAAATTCCATTCATTATTCGAATATCGAGGTTCATAAAACGAGGGAAAAATGCATGTAAAAAGTTTGGTTCCTCGTGCTAGTGTTCATAAAACGAGGGAATTCATAAATCGAAGGTTCATAAATCGAGGGTTGACTGTATACAAGAAGCCCTTATGCTTTTCGGCATATTGGACACATCAAGGCTTGCTTACAGAACGAGGCGGCATCACACTCAAGGGCTTCCGTTTCTTCATCCCAAAGGATATGAGAAGCTATGTGCTACGATTTATCCCTGAGGGACACTTGGGCATCACAAAGTGTCGAGCCCGTGCCAAGGAATCATCGTGGTGGCCTCGAATATCAAGGGAAATTAAGGAAATGATAGACCACTGTCAGGAATGTGCTCAAGTAAGGATAAACAACAGTCAATCCCTCATCCTGTCTGAAATGCTACAGTTTCCATGCCAGTTGGACTCTACCTTTTTCAACAGAAAAACATGATGTACCTTCTCACAGTAGACTATCGGTCCCCTGAGGTCTTCAGTCTCACCAGTACAACTTTTGAAAGTGTAATTGTGAGACTGAAAAGTGTTTTTGCAAGACATGGCATTCCACTTGGGGTTATCATCGACAACGGACCACAGGTTTCATCAGCATCGTTTGAGGACTTTTTCAAAGAGTATAACTCGCAGCATGTCACATCCAGTACGTACTACCCACAGTCCAATGGTGAGGTGGAACGAATGGTTACAACGATAAAACAGCTTTTCATCAAGAATTCTGAGCCACACATTGCACTCCTGAATTACCAGAATTCTTCTGGACATCTTGAACCGAGCACAGCTCAGTTATACATGAGAAGGAAGCCTCGCACGTCGCTACCTGTGCTCACGCAAAAACTCCTGCCAATCAGCAACTTCAATGCATTAGCGGAAGACCGAGATAGGCAGTACAGAGCAAAGCAGAAGAATAACTATGACAAACATTACAACGCATGTCTGTTACAGCCCCTCGAACCCAACACAGATGTTCGGATCCGAGACATGAATCAAGAGGCTGTTGTCAGGCACCACGCTCCTATGTATAGTCAAAACTTCACATGGTGAACAAGTACGTAGGGACCGGAGACACCTCACACCATTCCAGAAGTTGAGCTTACACTCCACATGACCAATACTCTATAGACTCTACAGGTGCAGACGTGCACGTGGAACCTACAGAGAGTATGAACCAAGCTCCAACTGAAGTACTCATCCCACTAAATGCTTCCACAGGAAGGTCCTGTTATGGCAGACTCTACAAACCCAGAAGACCGCAGAACTTATAAACTCAGAAACGGGGTGTAGAGATTGAAGCCACGTAAGACAGTGGAGTGAGGTCGTGACGAGACAGGCAAGTGAGGAGAGGGAGATGAGGTGAGGACGGGAGGGGAGGGAGGGAGGTCCCCAGTAAGTTCGTGTTGTGCACTCGAAGCTGGAGCTTCATGTAGCTTGCTTATAAGGTGTAATTAACGACATAATAAGCAGTTTATCAACCAAACAATGACGAAGGTTGGAGTCATCAGCTACGACGCTATGAGCGTTTCACACTTGGCACCATTCAATGGGTAATGTATGTATATGTATATATACGCGTTATGTAAGTGCCCCTCTTTTGGTGCACTCAAATCGGGGGTACGACACACTCAAAGCGGCCACTAAACAACGAAATGCAACTTCGGAGCGCTACACTGCTTGCTTGCTGATGGCACTTCCTGTTGTCTGCTCATGCGGTGCACAGACAGAGGACACGTTCGCTTAGTTTGAACCTTGGAAGAGACAACTACGGTTGTGAAGACTTCCCCTTGTAACAGCAAATGAAATGGAAAAGATGGAAATTTGTAACGGATGACATAGGAGCTGTTTACCGTGAAGGGCTGCATGGTGTGATGTCTGCCTGCATTAAAGCTCCGCATTTCCTGCGAATAACTGCCGATATCTGTGTCAAAGTTGTCCACTAATACAAAAGGATGATAACAGTTATAAAAAAATAACTGAAATCTGAGCATTGGGTAGCATAGAAAGTTGTATTTTGCATCTGAGCCCACACTTCAAAGGTCATCCCACCACCGTTCAACAGGAAGAATGCCACGGAAAATCTTTAGAACCCGGGTGCTTGTTGTCTACTTCCATGCACTCATTTGAAATGATAGCTCGAAAAGCGGCACAGAGTTTCACACTCTCAGGTGCAAAAGGGGTGCTTGTGTCGCGTTAGGTGAGTTATGTCTTGAAACACTCGTATCAAGTCAGAAGCCTTGAATGCGTACATCATGAAGCTTTCAGGCCTCCAGTAATACAAGTTGCTCTTCTGCTAATGGAGACATTCAACAAATATGTTTGGGTCCTCACTTCAAAAGAGCAAATCTCTGGGCTTGTTGGGACAGCATGGAGGGACAGACGAGACAGAACATGTCCGTTGTTTCGTCTGTGTTGTGCTCCTGTCTCACGGGGGCTTCACTGTTTCTGTAGCATTTATTGTTATACGATTGAAGCTGGGCAAAACCTCAGTTTAGGATTCATGGATCCTAAAACGAAACTCTCCACATCCACAAATGAAACCCTAAAATCATCAGGTCTATGCTAACATATACAGCTTGCCAGCAATGGCATAGACATATAGCACGAACTACTGATGTATTGATGATGACGTTTCTGCAGCACACTTTTCACGACCAAATCTGCTTACAGACAAATCATGTTTGATGTCCTCCAAGAGTATCGTTGTCACAATACTGTTGCTTTAGAGCAGGGGTCGGAACCGGAACTGAACCGTAACCGAAAACCGTAAAAAAACGTAATTTTTTGCCGAACCGAGCCCAAACCGAACCGTAACCATTTTTTTCTCTCTCCTTGAACGAACCGGAACTGAACCGAACAAATATGATGCGGTAACCGGTTCGCGAGACGGTAAAAACGCCTATACCTTTCCTCTCGGCTGCCGCGCATAAGCTCCCTGCATCGCTCGGAATCTTGCCGAATTTATAGAACAGACAAATTAATAAACTAAGAACTGGTTAGTCCATGTACCTCCTACAGCTTCACCTCCAAAAGGTTCACGACATCCCTGTACATTTTTGTAACTCGAGGTGTAAAAAAAGATGTGCTACACGACAGCTACATTTTGCATTATTGCCTCGGCGGCTTCCTTTCATTCAGCACCGCAGTGTGAATGCGGCGTAAATTTTAATAGTTCACAGTGACATCCACAAGCAACGCAGACCTCTAGCGACGAAGGGAAAGAGGCTGACGTGTGGTCCAGAGCATGGAGGAAGGGAACACAGGACCGGCCTCCCGCCCTCTTTTCAAAGGGGAGCGTGCTGGCCTGCGAATGGGACTCTGAGATACTCCTATCTACCACATGACCGCTTTCTTCGTTTTTTCTTGAGAAATTAGCGATAGCCTTTTGCAATGAAGTTTAAGGGTACGCTGTGCGTCATTTCCCAGCACTTTTCAGTACCGTAAAGGATGATCTGCTGTGAACTGCATGGTTCTCTGTCGAGGGAGTAAGATGTAGGAACGAGGAGCAAGGCGTCGCCGGAACCTGATATTACCTCTCACATGTGATACACTAATTAGCATAGATATAGAGAAGTTACCCGTCAAAGAGAACTCGTTACGAGTTAAGTTACCGTATGAAAAATGTAACTAAGGTAACATCCAAGTTCTTCAGCCTGAAATGTAACTACCACCACTTGCGTCTTCGCGATGCGCACAGTCAGTTTGGACTGGTTTTGACGTAGGGCACGGACGGTCATAGCTAGGTCATAGTAGACGATGAAAAGATAATTGTTCTAAGGCTGGAACATACAATCGGACAGCGAGTCGTCGGAAAGTAGATGCCACCGTGGTCGACCGGTGATCAAGATATGCGTGGTTCAAATCCCGCGCCGCTGTCAGGTTTTTCGATGACTGCCTTACTTCAATAGCAGACGACGTTAACCACCGTGGTCATTACGCTTTTAACACGAGTTCAATCATGTCGGGAATTACATTCTTCAAAATACCTGTCATACACGACGATTTTATTGTTCTGATATATCATCCCTTTTTACACTTTGCGCCATGCAACGACATCGGCACTATTCTTTCCTTCTTTCTTCTTCCGTCCATCTCTTCTATGGCGGTAAGTAAACGAAAACTATGAGTGCCTATTACCTAGCCATCCCTAGTAATGGCAAAGTAGCTTGGACTCTTAATTAGAAGAAGCATTTACTCTTCACTTCGAGGTATTATAAATGTAAAATACACTCGTGAAAGTCCACTTTCTTAAATAAATCGCTGAAAAATCTACGCCCTCAAAATCCCCGCTGCAAAATAAACTACTGGAAATAAACGTTATTTGACTATAAAATGCGCAGCTGCGCGCGGGAAACTGCCAACAGCGAACTTAGAAAAACATCAAAATGCAAACATCGAACTTGAACTGACCTAATAATAAACTAACCAACGTGGTGCTTCCGTTCGCTAAAACGACTTGGACAGATATAGAAAACCCGTGAATTTGCATGCTTAAATAGTGAGATCATGTTTTTAAACACGGCATACCATGTTACGAAGCAATCAAGCATTCTCCTTGATTTTCCTTGTTTCGAGAACGGGAATTTCCATATAGGGGATTTCGTAACTGGGAATATCGAGGTCCACCATGGACCGTACGTTAATTTAAGGGCGACACAACGTTGTTTTCAATCCAACGCACAATTCCAACGTTTTTATGAATATTTCTATCATTAATAATGATGTGTTTTCTGATAAGAGCTGGGAAAATTGAAATATCCAGCTTAAAAGTGCAGAAGACAACGCGCGTATGAATACAGGAAAAACAAAGGCCCGATCTCGAAATTCACGGTCTCGCAACAAAGAAAATGCTCGATTGCTTCGCAAGATGATTTCCCGTGTTCAAAAATCCGATATAACTAAAATATATATATGTATATATATATACAACTCAGTTTTTGATATTTGTGAAAGTAGCGTTGCGAATGAACTGATTATGCACGAATTATTGATGATGCATAATGATTGAAAATGTACAGTCTCGCGCCGGAAAATGCCAACAGGGAACTTAGACTCAAAGACTAGGAGTACCCGAAATCCACCAAAAAGAATAAACTACTCGAGAATAAAAAATTTTTTAAAATACACGGTTAAAAATGAATGTACAAAAATAAACCAGTTACAATCCCCCACTTAAAAACCACCAGTTAAGACTCCACCATTAGAAAGAAACTGTTTCAAAGAAATCTAGCACGACGACAGAATGATACAGGACCTTTATTGACACACACAAATAACAGCTTTCTTATATGGCGACAACATAACATTGTGTATGTGTGGTTGCTTCATGGTAAGAATGCTATGAACCAAGCATATTTTGCACCAAAAAGCAGGAAAAAAAAAATTAGCACAAGTGGCACATAACATCAGCATCGCCAAACACTTGGAGCTATTTTTTTGCCGCGGTTGCAGCGCTCTCACAAGGTTCAGCTGGGTTCAGCCACGTCGAATGGAAGTCGGCTAGTTGAGACCTATTTTTCCGAGTGGACGACGACACCTCGTTTGAAACCATACCACGTGACTACAGCGACCAATCAAATAGGGTAGATTCTGAACAGTTCATTTCTAACGATATATTGTTAGGCATAGGTTATTGAGAATTTATTACTAAAGATGGATAGTTGCACGGTTTATTTTTAATAGCGGATTTATAAGCGTATATTCTAGATGTTTTATCTTGAACGGTGCATAATTACGCGATTATTCTCGAGCGTTTGTTTTTATCGGTTTCAAATATGATACACCCCTTAGACTAACCTGACGAGAAATGCAAACACCTAAATTGGACTACCTTGATAACAAACTAACAAACATGCTGTCCCAACATGTCCTCTCTGCTAAGCCTAGCGGACGCTAATACGCGACTCATTTCCAAAAACGACTTTCACAGACATCGAACACTCTTGAAGCTGAGTGCCTAATTATTGATATAAGATTTTTAAACGCAGCATATTGCCTTGGCATTTTTTCTGTTTTGAGATCAGGAGCTTTGCAAGCGGGAATATGGGGGCCCTCCCAAGTACGAGAGTCGTACCATTTTTCGAGGCTGACGTAGGGAGCTTTGGCCGTCCACTAATCATAGAGGATTTATTTTGAGGAGTTGATTTCGTGAAGTGTATTGCTACGAGTTGATTTTGCCACCGTGGATATTGACACAGTTTATTTTTGAAAAGTGGATTTTTACATGCTTTATTTTTAAATGATTCATTTTGGCGTCATCCCGTCTTAGTGAGGATTGGCCAGTACAAGAACAGAACCTCAAGGAGCAAGACAGAGACCCCACGCTCAAGTAAATTGAGAAATACAAGGCTTCATCATCAGAAAACAGTGAGCTCTGTCTAGCCATATTGCTTGTAAAATTCACCTTGGATATCATTAGGGTTTGTGGGTTTCAGCATTTTCTTTCAAACTAATATGGGGGGGTTGTTTATTGGCATTTACCGTATTTTCACGCGTATTAGCCGCGGCTTATGCGCGATTTTTTTTTTTCGCGGACGCTCTGCGGCTTATCCGTGGGTGCGGCTTATCTGGTGACTATTTTTCCCTGGTACTTTCCCCATACCCCGGGTTAAACGAAAGGGCTGACAGTGCCTCATGTTTTTCGGAACAGGACCGCCCTGCCAGTGCACGAACAATACCGAACAGGGGCGGGTCCACTCCATATTCGAGTTGACTAACCCGTAAATCCTCGAAAACGCGCAACAAGGGCACAATCCGATCTTAGTAGAACACTAGAACTGACCTCCTTTGTTATACATCATGCCGACACCGGAATGTGGACAGGGTTTATGGCCTTCCCCACGGTCTCCTTTGTCGGCAGACCCACAGGAAGGGTTCAATACATCTGTCATCGGAATAAAACGTGGTCAGCTAAGCGTCAGTTCTCATTTGACGAGAGCAGCAGCATTCGTGGACACGGGCACGGCAGTTAGAGGTGAGGCATGGCTCAAACGCTGAGGCACAGCCACGACAGCGGCTTCAAACTAAAAGTCGTCGACTTCGCGGACAAGTACGGGAACAGGGTAGCTGGCAGGGAGTACAGCGCTGACGAGCGTTGAGCGTCTCTGTTGATTTTGTATGTGGATCACTGGTTTAGCGCACAAAGCAGTCGCGTCGTATTACCCGCGGCTTATCTGCGAATGCGGCTTATCTGCAAAAACATTTTCAAAATGTATCTAAAATCGAGTCCTGCGGCTTATCTGCGGTGCGGCTAATACGCGTGAAAATACGGTATATGATTCAGTAAAAATCAGATTTTTTCAGCAGCTATATTTTGCGCCGAAAATAAATGCCCGAATGTGGGCACCTACTCAGTTGCCCACGAAGGTCTTGCTGGCTTGACCTTGTTTTAACGGGCCTGAGAAATGAAAACAAGGGTGAGTCTAAGTCATTATTGAAGTGGTGAAGCCAGGAGAGTTCAAAGAGAATAAATTCGAGCTAGTAGGCTAGGGAGCCAGTGGTCGGCTTTTGGAACTGTTTGGAAATTCATAACACTCCCTGGCGATAACAGACCTCACAACCAGGTGATCCTTCCAGAAGTGCTGAAGCACAACAAAACAAGGGCACTGTCCGAAGATAATAGTGAGTATTAGTGCATCGTATGCTATCATCTGAGCGTACGTAAGGAATAGCGTGGTGGTTCTGCGCACTGCGTGAAGCTCCCATTATGTTTTTCGCGTGCGTGGGACCCCCAACGTCACCCCTTACGTACGCAAAGGCGACAGTGTACGATGCGCTAAAACTCTCTAATGCCAGGCTCGCCCTACGGTCCACAAGTGGGGCATTCCAACATGGATTTCTCTTTGCCATTCAGAGGATCGCAGCTGACATGGTACTGCATATTCAGACTTCTTTGGAATATTCAGAATTTGAAAACAAAATCATTCAGGTGCCCTATTCTCGTCCAAAGTAATCAAGCTCGATTACTTTATGTCACGAACTATTGGGCAGAGTTACCAGAACACGCTCCACCCATAGGCTTCGCCCTCACTTATCCCTAGCCGGTATCCATGCCAGCCGTTGTCCACTGGTCTCTCCAGCGCATGAACAGTAGGAAGCTTGCGCTTTCCTACGACATGGGGCACTATGTGCTATACTGAAATAAACGATAAGGGAAAAGGGTGGCGTATAGGGGTAAACATGTATTACAATTAATGTGATGTGGTATTATTCAGTGTGGAATAACCTTCATCTGCATGGATTGCAAAACATTGTGCATTTCGCCACGTTGGCAGTTGGCACCCTGTGGCACCTAGACACTAGTTTTGGTTTTGCCATATGCTGCCGCTGATGCGCCGATTATTGGCGAGGATGCCACTACCTGGTACGTTCATGCGCCGACACGCTTGGAGGATGTTGCTCCTCTTACTGCAGCAGAAATGCAGTGTCGTGGTGGTTTTATTATGTCACTTCTGTCATTGCATATTTGTGATGATATCAGATATGCTCTGCTGTTATCCCAAGACGTAAATATAGTTTTCGAACTTATTTGCCGATTTAATCACAGCAACTCACAATACTTGAAAAGTTACTCGTATTGTGCTTGTTCTTGTGTATTGCGACATCTTTGTTCATGTGCTGAACATACTGTGGGATAAGGCTTTTCCCATGACTTATTTCCTGAGGGGTGTTGCGTTTCCACGTCTGGGTATGCGAAGTGACAAAGCGAAGATATCTGCGAGATAAATCTTTCATATTTGCACAAACAGATAAAAAACAGAACCACGCAAACAGCTCACTCGCAGTCGCAATTCTGCTCAGCCAAGAACGCCCCGAACATGAAATATATTATTCCAACACTAACAGCAAACAAAACCGCAACAAATTCATGCACACAACAGTGAAAGGTCCATAATTTCAACATATCGACAACACTTTTTATAAACAATCCTGATTTGTCGCTGTGGACAAGGGGCAACGATAGTACAAACGTCAGACAAACCACGGAGGGATAGCCAAAATGAAAAAAATAAACGAAAAAACAGCACGGAACCAGGAATTAAACCTCGTCAGAGGACCGCGAAGCAGATGTCTCCGAGGCAGTTCGGTAATCGCAGGCGCTGTGCCTGCGGACAATCAAACACAATACAAAATGAATAAAGGCCTGCGACGGCCCACATGTCCATATTTAAGGCTCAGTACATCTCCCCTCGGATCACCGTACACAAGAGTATAGCGGCAATGCTAGTGGTGAGCCCAATATGGTGAGGAAACGGCGCATGCACGGAGGCGGCACTCGTTTGGGGGTCAAGTGGCGCCACGCTGTTAGGCTATGCACTCTACGAGCACATATCGCACGTCGGCACAAATTTCTCTTTCACGATACAACCTACAATCTTCCGCTTCTGGCGAGAACACGTGGAAGGGCGGCTTCGCTGTGATATGGGCACTCCGATAAAGCGCAAAGATTGCAGGATCAAGGGCTCGACTATTGGTTGAGGACGCGTGGCATTCACCTCTGTTCTTCACGCCTTTTTCGCGTAATGACCGATGACAGGCGAGACACAAAGTAATCGAGGTCAATTACTTTGACAAGAATAGGTCCCCAGTGGGTGTTTTCCAGCATTTTTCGGCAAATGCCGAAAACCACAAACCCTAGATATAATGAAATGTTCTAACATGTGCCACTAAAGGAGGGTTCCAACTTCTTGAAAAAATGGCTAGGAAGCAAGCGAGCTGGTGAAGATGATGCATAATGTAAAACCCCGAGACTAGGGAACACGAAAGGAACACGTGTTTGTGTCTGCCCTTTCGTGTTCCCTAGTCTCGGGGGTTTTACATTATGCATCCAACTTCTTGCTTATTTTTGAAAATACAATGAAGAATAATTATATGAAGCCTTGAAAGGAGAATTATAGGGACTGGTTTTCTTTAAAAAACGAACAAATAAAAAAAAGAATTGCATTCAGGTCAAGGATAGTGAACCACGCTTCCATCCATTATTCGCTCATTTGTCTGCTCTGGTGTTCCACAGTAGCTCCACTTTTTGCAGTTATTTCTTTTTGACTTTGTGAGAAAAGCAACTTTAATAGCTGACCAAAATATAACTATGATTCCCTGAAAGGAATTCGAAGAACTATCCACATATGCAGCAACATCACCTTCACGGAGCTCATTTGAAGTCTCGTAGGTACTTTCCCGTCAACTTAGTAATAACGCTGGAAAAAATTGGCTCTCATTTCCGAGCACGATAACAGCCACCCTTAGGGCACTGGGCGAATGATCAGTGAACAGTATCCTTGCATTAAATTAACGGAATAATTTTGTTCAATTAAGATTTCCTCGTGGCCCCAAGGGTTTCTGTAATCGTGCTCTGGAATGAGACCATATTTTTTCCAACGTTATTACTAAGGCTGGTGTCAGATGTACTCGCCAGGCTATTTTTGCCAGTAGCCACCAATCGCAGTATTCTTGTATTTCTAAGAATCGCGTAATCCGTGGTTTGTCACACAGTGATAGCCTCATGAAAACGCAATGCATTATGTATAAACCACGAGACAGTGACAATGACATGATGATCAAATCATCGGATGAGAGGTGTGACATCATTGTCTGACTGACAGACGGGTATTACAGTGAAACCTACATATAAGAATATCGGTAGTTATAGCTAACTTAATCGTTACGCGAGGGAGATTGCTACAGGAGGGCTCACCTATGTCAGCGCCATCCTACGAAAGTCATGCATTCCGTGTTATCCAGCTCGAGGAACGCAAAGAAACAGAGTGGGAAGTCCAGTATTTTATTGAAAATAGCTTATTAGCTTTGATTGTTTTTGGTTGCTGTTGTAGATGCACACGCCACATTGAACTGCGTTGACGTGGGCAACGTAATCAGCAGGCAGTTCGCGCTCCACGATAAAGTACTTGGGGACGTCAATAGCATGAAGCACGCTTGAGCATGTTGTTGCTGCCGAAGTGCCTTCTTCTTCATCTGACGTGTTATTGTCATCCGTGTTACCTGCAATAGCAGCACATCAGCAACAGCAGTAATTTAATTTTCCACCAATCGACAAAAAAACAACATGTACCCATAGATGGGTAGAAATCCAGCGAACCGGTAGAGATGTAGGAAGGGAGTTGCCTCAGGACAGAAGCCGCCTGCGGCTTCTGTCCTGAGGCAACTCCCTTCCAACATGTACCCATAGTTTGACTCTATTGCAAATAACACCGACAGGCGCTAAAAGAATGAACATCGTAATCGTAAGCTTGTGCACAAGCAACACGCGGATTCCTCACACATCCCACATGCTAGTGACGTGCACGAACTTGGAAGGTTTTTTCGGGGTATCCACAGATGCCTTAAACAATTTGCGGGTGTGCCGTGTGCCTTCATCTAGGCTCTACTTTCAACAGCAGGAGCAAGGGAGTACCTTGAACTGAAGTACTATTGCTCTGCACCACAGCCTGCACGGCCTTTCCCTATTGTGGGTGCAACCACCGGAGGCCTCGAAGGGACATTGTGTCGTATATTCTTAGAAATATTAGCTGTTTTTTACAGAACAAAACAGTTATCCAATTATCATACCCGACCCTCTGTTTACACGGTATTCAGAGTTTTAGGGTTCTGCAACGTTGATTAAGTTGGCCTTTCGATTGGCTACCGGAAGCACTTTGTGGCTCAACCAGTAAGGACAGAATAAAATAATTTCAGAATGTTGTTTTCAGTTTCCTGTTGCTAGCAAAGGCGTGGGTACATCAACGTAGGAAACGTCACTGTGACGTCAACAGCCACGTGGGCGGTTGTAAGGCAGTGTTAAAGCGCGGTTCATCAAAGTAATGGATAAGATGGCAGTGGCGTTCACTGTTACGAAGGGATATAATTTTTTTGTTCAGTTTGACGTTCTGCTGACACGTCTGCATGTTGTAAGCACGAAAACATGGAAACGTGATTGAACAAGCCAATTATCAACTCAATTAATGATATTATTTCACAGTTTATCTATGGTTGAGGAGTTTAATAAAGTATCTACGTTTATTGTTTCGTGCGTAAAGATTGAGTTAAATTCGCCCACAGAAGCACCATCTAGCAAACGTCCGCAACACTGCTATTTGGGTACTGTTATTTCTATAATCTTGCTGTCCTTGTGTCGCATTGTGCAGCTATCACAAGACATTTGTATCAGCACATCACACATACAATTAAAATACGCAAATATAAAGGTTCTGCAGGTTTTTCATTCAAAGATGCTCGTTTCCGGTTCCGAACAGGTGAAAACAGGCCGTTCTCGTGACGCGGTAGCCCAGCTACAACAATGCAACCGCATGCTTAATTGCTTGAGCATTGGTTGCGTGCCCGTCACGTTCCTTCACGCTTTCTTCGCTTGGCGACCAATGATAGCTTGCAAACAAAGTACTGCGGCATTACTTCATCGAGAATACTAGCTCCCCAGGTCGTCTGGCATTTTATATGCGAAGGGCAAGTGCTATAGAAGCCAAAAGAAAACTGGTACTCCGTGTACAGTCACTGTATCATTAAGGACAACTGGTATAATCACCAGTTGCCTATGCCAGTGTTCTGGTGGATGCGGTGGAAGTGTCTCTAGCCATGGTCTGGCGTTCCTGCAGCTGATAACATTACTGCAGAAAAAAGGGTTCAAAGAAGCCTTTCTTCGCTTGGCGACTAATGATAGCTTGCAAACGAAGTAATGTACGCATTACTTCATCAAGACTAGCTCCCCTGGACAATTGTGTCTTCCGTCCAGAGTTGAAGATTTGAAATCTTGGGTTTGATTTAAGTCAGGATTTAAATCCACAAGAGAGACTAGTAGATTTGATTTGGATTTGACTGGCAGCTTCAAAGTGAACAGGATTTGGATTGAGTCACACTTTTGCTCAGATATTTGGATTTGGATTGAATCACATTTTTTTCTCGAGGATTTGAATTTGGAATTTAATTTGCATAATTTGCCATGAAATTCAGCCTATATGCATCAGTGATAGCGCCACCGTAGCGCAACGCTTGCTCCGTCTCTGGCTACCTCTGCTATACTTAATCTGGCTGCCTCTGCATAATGTAATGCTTGCAGCAAATCAATACATCAATATTCAGCAAATAGGCCACTCAGAAAGCCTCGGCACTCTTCATAGGATAAAAGGCTGTCCTTTGGTGGTACTCCCGAACACTGCAACAACGTTTTGCATGATGCTTGCATCAATTTATGGCCTATTGTACTTCATGCGCGAAAAAAAAAAAAAGAAGAAACACAAGGACCTCTTATCCTTCCTTCACCCCACCAATTTTTGCATTATGTAATCGTATCATCATGTGCAGTCATCATCGTTATGTGCCGTATCATTATGCTGCTCTCCCATCTCTTTATTTCACGCATTTTTCATGCATACTGCACAGCAAGAAATGTATCATGTGGCTGGTATACAATACCAAGACCAGCGACAAGGAAGTAATAAGTATGGTGTTTCCCTCAGCAAAATATTTGCGTTCTCCAATCAAGTTCCCATTTCTTTTGCTGCAGTTTATGCTCATGGGGTTCCATTGAAGTAGATGTCTTCCATATGTTTCTCCTCTTTTCCTTACTTCTGCAACTGTTAGGAATTTATGTTAGTAATTAGGTATTATGTGTAAAAATCCCAGCTTTGAAAACTGCGGTCAATTCTGAAACCATTCCACAGCTGTTCAGCAGTGCTAGTTCCTCTTCTGGACTGTGATGGATTTGAAAAATCTGGATTTAAAAAGGGATTTGATTTGGCATGCTGAAAATAGATCCAGATTTAAGGTGGTTTGATTTACTCGAATAAATTTAGATCCAGACTGTTTTAGCGCCTTCTGCAAACCACAGATTTGATTTAAATGAGATTTGTTTCCTCAGATCCCCAACACTGCCCATCACCGGCTCGGTCACCCGGACATCGCTGTACAGCGTCGTGTGTTGATCGACCAAGTTCGAACCTAGGACCAGTTCCCACAGACATTGAGCCTTGTGGTCTGACTCTTTGTCGTCTTCGTCAACAGCTGTGTTGAACTGACGGAATGAAGCCTCCTTTCAAAATGTACTTCCGTATCGTGGTCCGGCGCACTTCATTCCGCGCCACATTCAGAAACTGCACTGCCATCAATGGCATTACTTTTAAGTGTGGGGTGTTAGCTTTCCCCTTTGCCCTACTCCTGTCGATATTGAAAATCATTTTGTCTACGGCACGTCGTCTGTATAAAACCTTCATGTTGGCTGTCACACCTATTTCCGTAGGCTGGAGACCAGAAGTTGTGTTTGCCGACAGAAAAAGAACTTCTACTTATGTTAGATTTGCGTCAACATGATGCGCGATGCACTTGTCAAGCAGCAACAGAACTTTACGTTGTTTTCTTTGGACCTTAGCATCGAACTCCTCGAGCCACTGCTTGAAGAGCGAACGTGGCATCCATGCTTTCTGGTTGTTGTGGTATCGCACAGGGATGGCTGCAGGATTTGTAAAGTCACATAGCTCCTTCAATTTTCCAACGACAAAAGGTTTTCTGTGGTCGTTACCATTCGTGTTCGTACAAAAGAAACACTGTCAGTCGCACCTTGCTGTGTTTGCCACCCGCGCAATCTTCCCCCAGGGCACTAAAATGCAAAAACAAGTTCACTTTAAATTATACGTTACATGCTCTGTTAATTTCGTACTTGTTATCATAATTCAAAACTTTGACGAAATTGAAATTCCGTTGACAATCGAAATCATACCGGACTCTTTCTTGCTTCGGCACTAAGCAGTGAACGTCGTTTCAGCTCGTGCATCAGTGTTTTTAGTCCATACTGCGCGTGCCACGCCATGGAACAGTCTCGGTGAAAAACATAGTGCGCATTGCGAAGCGGACTGGTGTCGCTGTTCGAAGGACATGAAGATAAATGTTGTCAGTGGTACATTCACGAGAACTTGTTGTAGGCTGCAATTCAGCGAATTGGTTTTAAAAATGCAGCAGTGCACACCATGCCACGCATATACGGAACACTAGGGTCGGACCCGTTCCAAATCCACTTGGCGCGAATACCTATGTATTCGCGCGCTTCTCCTGCTGCCCTATTGGATGCTGCCAACCTTTGCCTCCTGGGGATATGACTCGTTGCCGCCAAAGGCGGCTCTGTTTTCATTGCGTTTTCTTCTAAACGGTAGCACTGTGTGAATTAATTTTGCTTGCATTACACTGATTGAAACACAGACTTTCTTTTGAGAGCAAGTTGTATTTGCATTTTAGTGCCCATTTAAAGGCATGCATTCCCATAGGTAACATTTGATAACACAGTCCAGTTTCATCACCATTATAAGTATCCTGTTCTTCATACTTGTCCTGTATTTCCCGTCTCGCATGTGCTTTTGTAACCATGCCGCCTTCCCAGACCTGTTCATAGAGGCACTTTCACCAACAACCTTTCTGTACGATATTTTGTATCGGTCCTTAAAATGCTGAAGCCAACGTCTGCATGGCTTGAAGCCCTCTTCCTCAAGAAGAAAGGCAGGATTCTTGGCTTTTGCGATGAGCACTGGGCTGCTGATTGGAATGTTGCGGCTTCGTGCGTTAACAGACCACTTGTAAAGCATGTCTTTGACATTTTTTGTACACCTGCTCTCGGATCCTTTTGCGCTTCGTACTTGTGCTGTCACCGGCTGCTTCTCTTTGGTCTTCAGTATTGTTGACACTGCCAACTGTGATAGGCTGTACTTTTGCATCATGGATGCTGCCCTTGTTCCGGGGTGATGATCCAACTTCACCTTTAAGTCTATCGCTTCCTGTTTCTTTGGCTGGGACGCCATCGTTGACAGAAGTACCGATGATTCGTCAAGGCAGGAAGTGGGAGCAGAAATCTCGTCAACACTGAGCAGCAAGACACCAGAATACGACTGACCTCCATCGAAAGGAACCTTGAATTCCCGTGCAGGACCTGCTTGCTGAGAGGATGAGATGACTAAGGGTACATCCTCCGTTCCATTCCGACCCACAATTTGCAGGAGGGTGCCTGACGCGCGCTGCTGAGAGTCGGTCACCAGCTCCCGTGGTTAGGATGACCGCTTTCCGCATCGAGACTGGTAGGTGACGCAGGTTCCAATTTCCACCCTGGCTGTGCCGTCTGGGGTTTTCCCTGGGTTTTCCGGGAGACTTTCCAGACGAGTGTCGGCACAGTTCACCTTGAAGTTGGCCCAGGACGCATACTAACCCCTCAGTCCCGCACTCCTTCCTGCTGTCCTCGCTCCATCTGTCCACGTCTGTATGCCACTCGTAGCCACAGTTGCTTCGCGTCGCTAACTTACAATTAAAAATAAATAAATGAAATAAAAGTCTGTCCGTGAGTGTGAGGGTGTCAGGTATCGCTGTACGAGTACTCAGAATTGAGAACTTTATCGTTATGCGCGGGTACATTCTCCATAGAGACAATGTATATTTTTATGGTAAAAGTAAAAATGACCATTCTACGAGGTTTATCGTTGCACAAGGGATCCTTCTGCGCAGGCTTTATGGTATTTATTTTATTTTGCTGCACTCCTGGCACAGTCTTGTGCATCGGGAGGAGTGAGCAGTCTCGTACATGAAAGAAGATACAGTAAATCCCCCTTAATTTGGATCTCGCAGGACTCACGAAAATGTCAGAATTATTCAAATGTCGAATTATTGAATGGACTGCATAAAAAGGTGTGCATGCCACTATGAAGACACTTTTATTCAAAGGAGCATGGAAATCATCGGAATAAAATACGACGGTAGAGGTAGAAATTACGATTCTGAGCCCTGTGATGCATATTCGCACAAAAAGTTTGAGCGTAGCGCGCAATCCTGGACCACGAGGGAGCTTTGAATCTCGTGGCAGAAATGCCCCCTCATTCGGCTGCCAGCCGCTGACGTCATATGGCCCCACCGTCTTTTTCTTTCTTGTTTGCGATTTCTCCGGCGTCGCGGCACCGGCAAGCCGGCCGAGCAGGAAGCATTGTTGTTTATCGGACGTCGCGGAAAGGACAGGTGGTGAACTGAACACTCTTCAGGCGACACGTCTGCTCTTCTTGACGAAACGTTTTATGGAGTTGGAGCCTAAGCTCCGCCAGCTTCGATTTCGCCACACGAATATACCGGAGGCTGGTAAGTGATGCTGCTAAGTGTGAACGAACATGCGGATTGAAATATAGTGCTTCCTCTTGGTTACAAATGCATAGTCATGAAGACGCGGCGCAGTGACCAGTGTTTTCACTTGAAGAAGTCGTTGACCATCATGACTTCACCGTGCCGTGGTCAACACTATGGGCTCTGAACCGCATGGACACTGGCATCTCTGAGGAGAAAGAGTGGACCGATGAATGCATAGCTGTGTAACATTGCGCTTACCATATCTTACTGATACCAGGAGCGCAACGTCTTCACAAGCACAACAACATGGATACCAAAATAAAGTCAGTAGAGTTCATCTGCTAACGATCTGTGGGAAACCCCAAAACACATGGCCAAATAAGCATTTTCTTTTTTTAATGGTCATACGCAGCATACAACAATGGCACATGGAATAAATCTCCAACTCACAGGAATGTATTTACTCGTATCATATACTATATGCTGCACACACAGGCACAATTCTGTTCACTAATTAACGGCACCTCAGCACAATCGGAAGAGAAACCACAACCGCGTATGATCCACCTCAACCCGTGCCGTCACGGCAACACAGAGGCCTAGCCACACCTTTTACACTGCCCGCAGTCTTGTTTTATGCAAAACGTACGAGACAAATCATGTAAGAACGCAAGTGAATGTCAAACGCAAATAAATAGCAACAGCGTCTCAGTCGGTAAGTCGCCACGATTCCGGAGCTAGCAGACAATTCTGGCGGGGAGCGGACGCTTCCGGCAGCCAATGAAGTGGTCGGCCGCCTGACGTCACCACACGCCAGACTCGGATTGAGGTAGACTGTCGCTGCAGAGCGCATTCTTGCAAACTGATTTTCTCAGGAAATTCACGCTTTTCGAAGGAAATATTTTGCGTGACAGTTTATGAAGGTAGTATGTTCATATCAAGCAGTGAAAAAATATATGTTCCAAATGATTTCCATGCTCCTTTAAGAAAAACTGTCAGAGTATTGTTTGCAGAGTTTTGTAGTTTGCTTTTTCAAGCTCATTTGCGCTATTAGAAGTTTTCGAAGTGCAGTTAGGTGCTCCACCGCACTTGCACCACCAGAGGTGTTCAAGCCGAAATTGTCCAAAACCGCAAGTACTTCTGTAGCTTCTGCCGCTGCGGTGGCTCTTCACATTCATCGTCTGACGATAATCTTCTCAGCAGTTGCAAAGACATTGTCCACAATTTCATCTTTGGTCAAACTCCCAGCAACAGCAACATCATCGTCAATTGTGACACAGTCCACAAGTTGCACCAAAGAAGGCAGGGGACCACGGGAATGGCTGTCGTCATCTTTTGTGGACATGCTCCGCAATGCAGACACTGTTCTTCAATTGCGTAAAACTGCAAAGGTAAAAGGTAAAAGCAGTTCACGATTTCTTCGCAGTCGATTACGGAGTCACCATGGCAGCTGGGCATGCAGCACAGAAATGAGTGTGAGACACATGGTTGCTTGACAGATGCTTGAAGGGAGAGAGACGACGTCACAGCGCTGATAACCATAGCGATGCGGGTGCATCTATTCTTCTTAGTCCATGTGATCGTTCGGGGTTCAAGCAAACAGTGTTTGCGGATTTGCTGCAATGTCGTGCCGTCTGAATTTTGCGGTGGGTGCGCGACTTCCTCAGAATTAACAAACATTTCTTACCATAGACTTATATAGGCATCTGTCGGGACCGCGCGAGTAGTCCGAATTAACGGGGGTCGAATTATCGAGGTTTTACTGTACAGAATTATGCAATATATTCGATACAAATACAGCAAGAAATTCGAAGTTTTTCGTAACTGTCAGACCACTCGTGACTTACTAGACACAATCGTTCATTAGCAAGGTGGAGGTAGAACTAGATAAAAGTGTGCAATGCTCAGTACAGCTTACAGAACAAAAAGTATGTCACACCACGCATAATCAATAAGCATCAATGTACAGGTTGCACAGTTTTGGCATGTGTGGATAATTAGGGTCTTGCAGAAAAAAATGTCAAAATGCGAGTCTGTTTGCTACAGTTCTTTCCACAGGCTCTCAAGTTGAGGAAAGAGTCCCGACAAGGTGTCACTGTCAATGATCTTCTCAGGAAGGTTATTCCAGTGTCTAATTCATCATTCATTCTTCACATTACGTGAAGAATGAATGATTCAGGCAATTGGTTGTGGAGAGATACTGAATGAAATTCTAGTTGTGCTAAATGCATGCAAACAAGTTGCACTCTATATCCTTGCGCCAGAAAACTCCAAACAAGTTGCACGCCTCAAAACGACGTTTTTTGCAATTTTCCACTGTAGTAGTGAATGTATTTTGCAATAGAATGGGGTAAATCCTAAATGCGCTTCCTGTTTCTATAGAAATGTAAGGCTGACTTCGCAACTTTATGAGTACAGTTGAGAAAATTTAATTTCTTGCAACTTAAATTTGATAATAGTGGTCAGAAGTAATGGCAAAATCTTCCCAGAGATAAATAAAGTTAACAGTGTCCAGACAAGTAATTTTTTACTACAATTTTTTATCACGTTTGGTGCAACACCCTGTATATAACTTATATTCTGTCACCCGCTTCTCTCTTTTGCGTCATTTCAGAGACAGAGTGTGGCAACAGTTTACTTCTCAATTAGAGAAGAGCCAAGAGATACCTGTGTGTGAGCCACCAATTCCCAGCCATATGGATTCACAGCTTCAACAAATGCAGCAGTCCCCAGAGTTCAGTGGTCAGCTCTCAAGAGTCGAATTGGAACCTCACGATGCTGCATGCCTACATGAACAGGACCAGATACAGCAACAGTACTGCAGCGAGTCTCCATCAAGCGACAATAGTCGCGGTAAAATTTTTGTAAATTACGTAATCAGGTGGTAAATGTTTTCAGAATGTTCCAAGGAACCTGTCATGGCGAGGTTTCAACAAGCTTCGTCCTACTCAGACAGTGAAGGTTTACGAAATGATTTTGTGGAACATGTCAAATATTTCATTAAACTCAGGGCTATTAATCTGTATGTAATTTCCTCAGAAACATGCTGTTGTAAGATTCTGTAAGCCACATTCTCACACAGTAAATGTTCCGCAGAATGCTCAAAAGGAATGTGTCATAGTAACACTGCAGTAAGCTGTGTAATTGTAAATGTGCAGTGAATGTTTTAGGGAATGTTCTTGGCGAAGATGTCATAGTAAGGTTCTGCAGCTATGTACTACCCAAACGGTGAAAGTATTCTGAGTAGTCTGAGGAGAATATCATGCATCTAGATATTCATCATTTAAGAACACAGTACAGTTGAACCTCTATATAACGAATTTGTAAATGCTGGCTCTTTGTTTCGTTAAATCGAGATATTCGTTAAATGGAACACGCCAAGTTAAACGAAGATGGCCGCCGCACTACCAGCGCCGCGCGTTCCGCAAAACGTCATTTGTCATGAAACAGGTACTAAGGTAAGAAGGGCACAAAATATCAAGCTTTATTCATTACATAATGCTAGGTAACACGTAATTTGTGCACAGTGTCGCTCTGAGCGTTCATTACCTTCGTAACTCCGGATGAACCTCGACTGCTTTTTCCTACGCGCTCGCGTATCGAAGTTTCTTTGGTTCACTTTCACTCACGACGTCCGGAAAGAACAATAGTACGCCGCCGAAAAGAACGAGAAATGGGTACATGTCGCGTAGACGCCTGCGCCGATGGAACCTTGAACGGCAGCGGCATCATGCCCATTTTACCACCGTCAGCATTAGCGGCGCGAACAAAAAAAAAGTAATGAAAAGGCACAAAACCACAACGTACTGTCGTCGTCATCAACACAAGCAGATAAGACTTCGCGAGGCGTGAGCAAAAAATGTCAGCAATGCGTGTTTTCTTGTCCGAAAACGGGTGCGAAGAGAGCCTCGCGCCGGCGCGACGCACCGTCGCGGCGCACAGCATCGGCGCACCGATTACCGGCAGAGGCGAAGCACACGTCGGCACGTTCGCGCCCCCAGCACGTGACAACCGAAGTAACCAACGAAAACTCGCGTAAAACCAACGGAGAAGGAAAGTTTCTCCTCCTTTTCTTTGTGGTTAAGGGGTAAAGACACGCGCAGGAGAGCCCGGGGACTTCGTTAAATAGAGGTGACCAAACGAACGTATTTCGTTAAATCGAGCTCAAAAATACATTGGCGTCTATGGGGATGCGCTAGTGCAACAGAAATTTTTCGTTAAACGGAGGATTTCGTTAAATGGACGTTCGTTATTGAGAGGTTCAACTGTATTCCGAGCAAGGTTTTGCACACTAATGTGCTTGTATGCCATATGTACGGGTAAGTTGCAATACAACCTAACTAGATCCACAAGAGAGACAGAGATTACTGTCACTTTACTTGAAGCTTTGCTATGTGACTTACTTCTCCCTTGTTTGTTTTACTTCAGAGGCAACACCTGGGATGTGTCACATTAAAGAGGAACCTCTAGCGGACTCTTCAAATGAATATCCGATCGTAGAAGTGAAAACGGAGCCATACCACACTGCAATTTTGGCAGAACAAGACCAAATGAGACACAGACATGACCCGACGTCAGAAGGTAAGTACTTAATGGTCAATTGATTCAGTCACGAAAAATCTGAGTGGCACATTGTGCACAGAGAAACGGATGCAATAGAAAGGTTTTTAGTTTTCTGTTAGGCATATATCATCTTTCCAGCATGGGCTCTCTTCTACTGAGGTCTCTCACAGTAGAAAAAATTATACATTGAGATCCTTTTTACAATGTCACATTATCTCAACATTTTCAGCATTGAGTGCAAACATAAACAGCAGCATAGCTAATGTTTCTAATTGAGAAGACTAGCCATGGCAGTACTGTATGGTTCCAGATAACCAAGATCAGCCTCCTGCCCGAGGAGAAAGAACTCCTCTTTGAGGAACTCACTTTGTGAATATTGATTTATGTGCACCAAACATGCATATTGAAATGCTATGTCTCTGCAATCCCACATTAAGAAGCTGTCCGTGCACTCTGAAGATAGCTAGTCATAGAACTACAATTACTACAACTTAGAACTACAATTCAGCAAGTGTGCATGGATAAAACATCCTTTCCTTGAAAAATTACAGTTTTAAAAGCCCAACAGTACAAGAACTGCTTAATAGAGGAATGTGAAATTTTGTGTACCGAATTCACTACACCATGGGAAGCAGACCCATACTTAGTAGGGATTCCTATACCTTAGCAGGTAGTTCCTAGGCTCCTAAAGCAGCACAAAATGCTATCTAAATTTCTGTTGTGGTAATCACTATGTAGTAAGCAAACAAAACTTGATGGGTCGGCTCAGGTCAAATCAAACAACTGGTGCGTCTGTTTGTCAATGTTTGTAGACTGCCTCGGCTAATTCTCGTTGTTTAGCTCGATGATTGGTAAGTTGACCATAAATTGCGGCGGTTCATGACATTGCTTGGCTTGACAAAACAGTCAAGTTTTGCTTGTTTACTACGTAGTGATTTCTACAATGGAAATTTAGATTGCTTGGCTCTTACATTGCTTGGCTTGGACATTGCTTGGCTCTGTTGGGCTTTGCAACAGTCAATGGGAGGTCAACAGTTGGTCTTTGCAAAGGTCAATGGATACATGGCGTGAAATGAAGCAACACATAGTGTTGTGCTATGTTTACGTTCATTGCTGCCACACAACAGAACGATAGTAACAAGCATCATGATAAGGGATGCGACAGAAAATGCAGACACGGACGGAACAGCGTTCAACTAGCAAGTGAAGTTTATTCTCAAAATCCACCTACTCCGGAACGTCGCAGAAGACAAAAATGAGCTGGAGTGGGGACAGGTTGACCATTTTTGGGCTAATGCTATTCAGGGTGGCCTCCACAATCTTGCAGCCTAACCTTGGGTGCCTGTAGACCAAGGTTTGTTTACTGTATCTGATAAATCAAAGAAAAATCGGAAAGGAACACTTCTTCTAGTGCTGCAGATTACGGCATTGTTCCAAGTAAAAACAATTCTCACAGACAATTCTCCAAACGAAGCAGGCCGCCATACAGTAGAACCTCGTTATAAAGTAGCACCGAGACCCAGAATCGTTTCGTTATATCCGATATTCGCTATAAAAGTAAACATCACACCAAACGAAGCCACGATGGGGCCTGTGATATTGGCATACGAACGGGGGCGGTGGTAAACTACAAAAACGTGCTATTTCAACATATGGGGAGCATTATAAAAACGTGCAAGTTCACATTTCACATTGAGTTGCGACGAGAAAACAACCGCTAGACACAACGTGGTCATATTCCTTCAGTACAGAAGACAATTTATTTGAAGAAAGAAGTTATCTTGGTCTGACGGTTCTCAAGCACGTTCTCAAGAGTGAACTTTTACACCATATCTGCGCAACAAAACACTCTTTCGACTTCGGTAGTTTTGACTGTGATTAGCTTCCCAAGATAGCTACGCAGTTTGCTAGCCATGTCCGCTGCCTCCCAGCTTTTTAACGGCGGCCCTTCAATTTTGTCTGCGCTGTCTTCTTCTTCGCTGTTCTCGTCACCTCCCGGCAACGCAAGCTGGTCGACGATTTCTTGGTCAGTTACCTCTGGTGCCACACAGAAGTTGTCGTCGTCGGAAACAAAGTCATCAAAAGGTATCTCTGGCAAGGCCAGTCGGCGCCAATTTGCGTCGTCTGTCGACGGCTCCGATTGCGATTGACTTTCGGGCGGAGCGTCCACGGCAGGTAGTGAGCCTGGCATTCACAAAGAGTTCCTTATTGTCGATCGCGTCACCTCGTTCCAAGACCCGTACGTAGTTTTGTTTCCACAGGGATCGCTTTCCGTTTGACTGCCATCTTATGGTTTCTGCACGTGCATGTGGTGGCGCCCTGCTCGCGCATCCATCGCGGTGACCGCCTCGCCAGCACCTGAAACGAGCGAGGGCGCGTATGTTCGGACATCGCATAATATGAATGCCTGAGAGTTCGCGTTGGTTGCACGGTCTTTTTTTTTTTTTTTTATGCTCGCGCACGCAGTTGAGCAACATGAAAGGTCAAATATGCTACGTTATAACAGATATCGCGTGGAATTTTGCGTTGTTGGTTTCGTTATAAAAGTAGAACTGCCACTGAAATAAAGCAGAAACCGACCAAACTTTGCATTCACTTCGTTATAACCGATAATTCGTTGTATCCGTGTTCGTTATAACGAGGTTCAACTGTACCATAGTGACATCAAAGTGACATGAGCGGCTGGTCGGATCGTTCCGGGCATTGCCACCGTTGCACATGATTGTGATTTTTAAAATCAGATTCTGCGATATTTGTATGCCTGTTAAATGAATCACTTCACATGGCGCATTTTAATAGGCAGCTCATTGGATTGGCGTGAAGACGTTGTAGTAATTGAAGTGCTTTCTGAGCTTCTTTAATATCAGAACTGTGATCAGAGCCTGAACTTTTTGGGTTCAGCCCTATTATTCCCGGAATCTGCACCCTGACTTGAGGCTCGCAGGTTCGGGGTTAAACCCAACTAAAACCTGTGAAATGGCACTTCGGAACAAAGGGAGGGAAAAAAAGGGTATTAGGGTGCCTCGATAGTTGCTGCTTGCGCCCTCTTTGCAGGGTGAGGACAGCTCCGTCGTCTGCTACGACGTCCGTCATTACGTGGCCAAGCGCAGGCTGCGCTTCGGTGACAGCTCCGTGAACAATGCTAAGGGGAACTTGGAACAGGCGGTGTTGGTCATTTATTCAACGGGTTACGGAAGTACTTGCATATATGGACAACAAAATACTCAAGCGTAAACGTATCGTGCATAAAGAAAGAGGAAGTTAATGCAAAACGAGCAAAAACTGTGTAAAGTAAGGCGATGGTGCGCATTACATTGTTTATTTATAAACAACAATTTTACTATAATTTAAACTTATGTTTGGGATTATTTGCTGCACATTTTTATCTTTTCCGTCGTGCATGCCTTTCTGTTTTTGCGCTGTTTTCGATGCTTAAAGGACAACGGAAGCGAAATTTGTCAATTGCAAGAAAGGATCCGAACAAGGTGTAAATCTTACGTAGAATTATGGTGCCACCAATATTTTGTGAGTACAGTGTACAGATGGGCATATTTTTGACGATTACGAGCCCGCTGGGCCACCCACCCGACACGATCGCCCATGGAGCACGCCAACTGCCGCAAAGCATTGCGGGATAATCTGAGGAGCACGTGACGTCAAATATCTCTCGAGCTCCATGTGCGGCTGCCAGGTGAACGGGATAAACATGTCGAATTCTGAACAACGCCTCAAGATGTTCGATTCGGAGATCTCGCTGAAGTCTGAAGGCGATATATCCAATGAGAGATGGGTTCGTACCTATGTTTTTTCTCTTTTTTTTTCCCCCGCAGCGGAAATTAGACGTATGCCGAATCGCCAAGTGGAGGTAAAGGTTTGTGCCTTCCGTTTCCGTGAAAATACAGCAAGCAGCAAGACTGTCACCCCTAGAGGGAATGAGGTCACCTTCCTTCGGAAGGATTTTGGGGGCCAGCCTCGGTCGTGTTATCTTTGTAATAAACGCCAGTTGATGTTTGATGCTATGTTTGTGCTGTCTATCCGTGTATCGTTCGTCCAAGGAACACTCACGACCATCTCTATAATACACGACCATCACACTCGCACGTAGCCCCAGCGCCACTGATATAGTTTCGCCAAGCGGCCGCCGCACGTTTGTGGCGCTGAATACGGGACCCTTGGCAGACGACGCATGCTATGCGGATACCGTTGCTGCCGTCATTCGAGTTTGGTTTTTGCTATTTTTCACGCGGTGGACAGTGTTTGTCTCCAGTGCATGGTTTGTGCATGGTGCAGATGTGATGGTGTACTGCACCGTCCCGCTTTGCAAGCCGAAAAAAGCAGTGTCGAACACAAGTATTTCATTCCATGAGTTCCGCGCTCAAATGCTGTCTTACAGGAGAAGTGGCTCGAAATATATCGCGGCGTCTTGACACAAGTAACTTCATTGCGAATTGCGATTGTTTCCTTTCATATAGGGTGCACTCTTTGGATGGCAGTGTGTACCATAATATAGCTGAGGACCTTTTACGCATTTCTCTCTGAAAAAAAAAACAAATAATGAACCGTGGCCTCCAACCAGGGGTGGACATAAATGCATTTTTTGAGTATTTAAATATAAATACAAAATACTTTGTTGAAAGGGGTGTTTAAATACCCTTCATACATGCTTTTCGATAGGAGTATTTAAATATAAAATATACAGTATTTAAATGTCGTAACTAGTACCATAAATACTGTGATGAAGATGTCATCTGGAATTACAGAAATAACGATGAACATAACAAGTGAGCAAGGAAAAATAGCATTTATTTGTTAGATTATCACGGTAATTTTAATATTAGAAGTTTTTGACTGCAGGTTAGCAGAGCATTGTAATGGCAAACCGCAAAAGAAGAAAAAAAATGTGTAAAAGTAAAATAAAAAGGGACCAATAAGTAGGAAAACAAAACAAGCAACTGCTGGTTTAAAACTGAAGTGCTTGCTTATACAACAAATTCTGTTGGACGTCGTAACAGGTGTCAGTCATCTCTTTGCCAGGAACAGTTCCTTCTTACGGTCGCATTCACCCATTCTCCGTAACTGCCCTGTATGTTAACACGGAACGCCTCTCACGTGAAACGTAAAGTCTGAACGAGCTTGGTGCTGCTGCCAAGTTTATGTGTACGATGTACGACACATAGTGCACGAGTTCCACAGTTTTACATGCCACCTACGCTTCAGAGCACAGCCTATTTCTGAGTATTTAGTTTCAGAACGCTTAGCTCTACATGAACAGAGAACCTGCAACAATACACAAACATGTACGCACGAAGAATTAACCACAAGGGCCACTCATATTGCACACAGCTGAGCTACAACAGGCGCTCTTCTGGGTCCCGCAAGTGGTGCGCGTAAATACGGCACTTCCGCTCCTCGAGGCGCAGACGGAAGTCCCATAGGCGAACGGGCGAGTGTTATGGTCGTGTATTATAGACATGGTCGTGGGAACACTCTCTCCTCGCGTTGCCGAAAGGAGGTCGGCAACATGCTGTAGCACAGCCAGGAAACACTTCACAAGCATGTACAATTTTTCTTGCACAATGTACAAGCATGTACATTCTTTCTTCACCTCCGATCGCAAAACAATAGCGAGATGAAAGTCGGGAACTCCAACAGGAGAGACAATGTGCGTCACTTCCGTGGTCTGCTACGGCAGCGCGGCGACGCTCACCAGGGGCTCCGAGTGCTCCGCAGCCCAATTTTATATCGCGATTATGGCAGCATTTCAACTAATACAGTCAACCCTCGATTTATGAACCTTCGATTTATGAATTCCCTCGTTTCATGAACACGAGCACAGGGAACCAAACTTTTTCCATTCATTTTTCCCTGGTTTTATGAACCTCGATACTCGAATAATGAACGGAATTTCTGGGAACCAACTAGGAGTTGCCCAGCGTTTTTGCCCTCAATTTATGAACGGATCGTTCCGAGGTCAACAGAAACCTTCAAAGGGATAATTCCGTGGTCTTATGAATGACGCCTGAACGGACAAAACGTTTTCCAGGTATTGCACCCTCGGTTCGTAACCCCTCGAAATCCGAACAACAAACGGGTTTTCCGGGGTCGCACAAGGACCAAGTGTTCCTGACCTCAGTTGATGAATAAGGTGGTCACTGTCCCCCGGAGATTAATAAACGGAGGTTGAAAATCCCGGAGGAAATCCGAGACCAGTCCAGTGCGAATGTGGTGACATCTCTTATTTCCAAGATTGACACAGCGGAAGGCATGGTCCAAAGCAAAATTAAACAATTTAGTATTGCATAATAAACAGAGTGTGAATGCGCTAACGTCTGTTCTTTGTGAGATTGATACAGCAGAAGGCATGGTCAAAAGCAAAATTACACAATATATGGCATTATAAACACAATCCCAACTCGGAAATACTGTTGCATTTGCTCGATAGTACTCAGTTAACTGATTTTTCGATTTATGAATCCATCGATTTATGGACGATTTTTCGGGGAACCGAGGGTGTTCATAAATCGAGGGTTGACTGTACATGTAAATCTAAGTCGAATTCCGCATTGCATTGTTTTGGTACACACCGCAATATGAAGTAACCAGCTTTCAGCTTATTTTCACTTCCATCGTCCTTTAATCATCTTGCACAAGCACAGACACGCAGCGATTCTTATGAGGCCCTTTCCTCAACAAATCCATATACTCCCCCTTTATGAGGTAACTGAAAACACTTGATCTCCCATGGCAGTCACCGTGTGAACCTTGTTGTTGTCACCAGTTTGTTGTGTGTTACCGGTTACGGTGAGAAATAATTAAAAATAGATGAATTTCACATGTGATATTCTGAGAAAAATGGTCACTCATTTTTTATTAACAAAGGTATTTTTTCAACTTATTCAGTATTCAGTGTTCCAAAACACACTTTCTTGTATAGGACCTTTGTGCAAGTGGCAGTTCTTTCGTGGAAGCACACTATGGCAGGGCAACACCTGCACAAGTTTCACTCGAATGGGAAGATAACTGACCAGTGGACACATGCTTCAGGTGAATCCTGATTCGAAGACGCACATATGTCGCAATTAAGGCCTTGTCCAATTTCTGTCTATGGATGGTACATGTCTCCAGGTACGATGAAAATTTTTCCACCAGGAAGCCAGCAATCGCATGAAAAAGACTTCAAAGCCGGGATTCCTGTTGTTGCCACGATGCTTTTGAAATACTCTTCACATTGCACCAATACATTAACCACATCGTTTGTAGGATGCACCAGATTGTTCCCACCATTCACATGCTCTTTGAGAGCGGTGAGGTCACCGTACTGGCTGTCGCTCCCACCAAAAAGCACACCTTCGCACTGTTCACAGTCATCCACATTCTTGAAAACGAAGAATGAATCCTCCGAGATGGAAAAGGATGTCACCCCCTGTAATCGACAGTTCCTCGACAAATAAGTTTTCAACATTTGTGATTGTTTCATTTTCCGATGTCACAATCTGTGTCGGTCCTTGAGAGAGTACGTCAATCAGGTATTTGCTATCATCTTGTTCATAGCTGAGTGCCCGCGGCATGTAGAGAAACTCACACAGAAGAGCTCACACAGACCAGTTTTAGGCAGCACTTCATGTCATAAGCATTAGGCACAGGTTTTTTTCAGCCTGATCACTGAAAACAAGTTTTCTATGCCGTCCAATGTGAGCCTGCCAATGAGGAAAAGCTTGTAATTCCCTTCGCCAAGCAACTCTTGCTGTAGCTTCAGTACTATATAAGTGGAAATGACAACACCAGGTTGTGATGGCTTCCAATGCGAAGTATTTCCTGTTCTCATCCCTAAGATGGTATCCCTAGCAAGGTGCAGTGTGTTCAGAGCTTCTCTGTACTTCATCATGTCCAAGTGGCTCAGAGCAACAACTGGGTAACGTGCAGACATCAAGGTGTACCACTTGGATACAAGTAACAGGAACCACGCTGTCGTCTCTGCCTCTTGGTGATGTTCTGCGTCCTGAATGAGGTATCTTATTGCAGGAGAGGATTCCCGGAACAATTGAACTGCTACCCCAACCTTCATTTGGTGAAGTGTCCAGAGCTAACGTGAATGTCTGACAGCTTGGGTGCGATCTTCAGCTCATTTGTATTGTCGAAATCGATCACAGCTTGAATGGGCTTTGCGTCTACTTCGTTGCTCGGAAGCCGATTTTGCCGCACTTTGTCTTCACTGAGCGTAAATGTCCCTGATGTTAGCAGCTGCCCCCTGATGTTCTTCAACACATGTACAGGATTTGCCATGAAGTATAGAACCTTGTCTTCCAAACACGGGTGACTGATAGAGCATATGGTTTCAGAGCACCTGTGGCTGGAGAATCCAAGTTGCCGCCACACAGCTCTATTTGCAGCCCCCTTGTCGGTTGTGACCACCAGAACACGCAGAGACGTGCTACAGCAGGACTGCACTAACTTTAGAACAAAGTTCTTCAAGTCCTCGCCATTAACTGACCTTGCTGTGAAATAGTAAGCCACTACTTGTTTCCACCTGCTATTTAAACTACCAAACATGAAAACAAGTGCGTGGTTGACGGGTTCCTCTGGTCGATCTGGAACCGTGGGGCCTCCTAACAGACAATCCTCGGCTCGGTCATAATGATAACCTTGTGCAATTTCCATCTCATCCATGAAGAATACACAACCTTTCTCAATGTCTTCCAATGTATTTGCCTTTGTGTACAGGACACGTACATTTTCGTTACGTCGCTTAGCTGTTTCATCAGCTCAGCCCATTCGAGGTTCTGAGCACTGTTGAGGCTGTCAAGTCTGGATCAGCTGTGAGGTCTTGTGCAGCATTGTCTGCTTCTATGGCGCTGTGATCATCAACAGATGAAACCTCATCTGCACGCGCAGATGCAGTCTAAAACCGAGTGTGATGTGAAAATGTTTCAAGTGTTTCGAGAGAGTGGCCATAGATGTCATAATAAACGGCGGCTCTAAGGCATGACTCTCTGGGAGCTGGTGAATGCGTAAGTGTGGCAACTGAAAGTAGCTAGTAGCGATTACTTCGATGTTCGTAGCAAAGAACAAGTGGAATGGGATGTGGAAACTGCCGGGGACTGTGATATATCTTCACTGAATATTATTGTGAAAGAGTTCATTTCGGATGGATCTAACAAGTGAGAAACAGTGGGTTAGTGAAGGGTGCTTAGAGTCTAAAACATGAGACATGCAGGCTACTGCTTGATCAGTAGAGGAAGATACAGGTTTTGGGTATGCCAGGTGCAAGAAGCTACATCAAACCTGGAGGGACTGATATTTAAGGTGAAATCACCCCAACAGAATCTCTATGGGGCTCGTGCTGTCCAGGTTATCTCTAAAACGGCTGCACATACGAAATCGAATGGCATGCAGATAATAACATGTGAGATCCCGCATGGAATGACACATTTTTCAGTCCCGTGCAGGGCTTGTTTGAATTTATACAAATTTTTGGTTCTCTTTATATGAATGCATGGAGTTCTATGGAAAAACTAGTCTATTTAATGGGTAATTGAACACAAGGATTATACAGTCGAATAAAGCGGAGTTCGAACTAGCGGGAGGCCCACTGAATAACGGGAGTAAGTGCGGGGTGAGCACAAATCATGTCAGACGCGTTGCAGCCTGCGAGGCTAAGCCTTGCGAGTGTGCTCTTCGCTTACATTCCTCGATGTTCTATCATGCAGCACAGTCTACATTAAATCCCCAAAGCCATAAAATCGGCATTTATTCACAGAAGAGATAACATACCTTTACATCATGAAGTAATCTGTTATCTGCATCTGCACGCGCTTCCTGAAACACGATTCAGTCAACATGGTTTGCAGCTTCTTCTGTAAAAGTTCGAGAGTGGCGTCCGCGTTGCCCTCGCTAGAAAAGTAGCGCCGTGTCACATCTAGTGCTGATGCTACTTCCGATGCACTTATTATCGGCACCGGCTCACTGGTTTGTTCACCCAAGTCATCATCACTGTCTGTAGCAGGGTCTTTAGGCTCAGTCCAGTCGGAGCACACAGACTTCACGTCCGCAAGGTCATGCACGAAATGAACTGACTGCTGCTGGTGTGCACTGTAGGCACAATCCATGGAGTCGACGGTGGAGGCAAGGGGAGGAACAGAGAAAGAGGGAAGGAGGGAGCCCAAGGAGATTACGCCGATTGCGCGTCCCCTGCCTTTCAGTTCGGCTGCTGTAAGGAGGTCAGTGCCTCTGGAACACGTGGTAAAGGGTAAATGCGTCATGTACAGCGCTTGCGGGTCAGGATCAGCGTTCAGGAGGCGATGGGAGTTGGAGACGGCCGGCCACGTGGGAAAATAATGGTTCGAATTAGCCATTGTGTCTGTTCACCAGTTCGAATTGTCGGGAGTTTTTTGCCATTGAAATGCATAGGAGTTGGACGGGACCTATGTATAAGTTCGAATTATCCGGAATTTCGAATTAAGCGATTTGGTTCGACTGTAACATACTATGAGACGTTTAAAAGAACGGTCTACGTTTCAACTGTGGCACTGTCTTCGTCGTCGTTCTTTGTCCTTTTTCGTACTTCTTCGTCCTTTAGTCCTGACGGGTCATATTCGCGCCATATATATACAGTCAACCCTCGATTTATGAACCTTCGATTTATGAATTCCCTCGTTTTATGAACAGGAGCATGAGGAACCAAACGTTCTACATGGGCTTTTCTCTCATTTTATAAACCTCGATATCCGAATAATGAATGGAATTTCTGGGTACGAACTAGGAGTTGCCCAGCGTTTTTGCTCTCAGTTTATGAACGGATCGTTCCGAGGTCAACAGAAACCTTCGAAGGGATTATTCCATGGTCTTATGAATGACGCCGTAACGGACAAAACTTTTTCCAGGTATGGCACCCTCGATTTTTAAACCCTCGAAATCCGAACAACAAACAGGTTTCCCAGGGACGCATTAAGGGGACCAAGTGTTCCTGACCTCAATTTATGAATGAGGTGGCCGCAGTCGACAGGGAAACTGTGGGGTCAGGAGGATTTCAGAGCATACTAGTGACGTGGTCCTCGCCCATGTCAGCTATTGTGCGAATTATATGTTGCATTATAAACACAATCCCAACTCTCAAATACTGTTCCATCTGCTCAATAGTACTTACCTAACGGAATTTTCGATTTATGAATCCCTTGATTTATGAACGATTTTTCAGGAAACCGAGGGTGTTCATAAATCGAGGACATGACGACATGGTAGAAAGCGCACAAAAACACGGACTAGAAGAAGACGACAACACCAGCGCTACTCACAACTCAATTTTAATGTGACCAAAAGACACAATCGCGCACATCGCGACGCCACCTACGGAAGCAACAGCCTCAATCAGGGTCATCCCAAACAGAGATAAGTGGCCTTCATGCGCTGCTATCAAGGAAGAAAATCTCCCTCTCCGATAATGTTACTGACACATGACTCACGCACTTAACACCTATCTTACTGATAGCATAGGCCTCTACTATTTCTCCAGTCAAGGCATTAGATGACACAGCACCAACTACAGTGTCTTGAAAAATCGGGTTGCACCCACATCTACTACAATGCAGCGCAAGATGACCAGAGGGTGTGCCACCCAAAGATGAAGCATGCTCTCTGAGCCTAATATTGACGGACCGACCCGTCTGGCCTATATAAAATAGACCACACGAGAGGGGGATACTATAGACCACACCTAACCTACAGGACACAAAAGGCCTAACATGATTGAGGCCACACACAGGCTTCCGTGCAGGAGCCTTGACAATCACAGATAACCTGCCCAGCTTAAATGGAGCTGAAAACAGTACATTAACCCCAGAACGTTCCCCAACCTTCTTTAAGTTCTGAGACACAGAGTGAATATACGGGACGACGAGGAACTTCTTACGCCTAGACTCTCCCTCCTGGTCAGTACCAGTTTGATCCTTTGATTCCCTCAATAACGTGTCACAGACACTCTGGAGCAAAGACACGGGGTACCCGTTCTGAAGAATGCGGTCACACTGCTGAGTGTACGCTTCAGCAACCTTGTGCAAGCATGACTTAGTAAGAGCTGCAACAATACAAGACCCAACAATTCCTCTTTTAACAATCTTAGAATGCCCTGATTCAAAAGGCAGCAACGCCATTTTCGACCTTACGGAAAAACCCCAGCACAAGTGATCCTTACTAGAACACAACCTAAGATCTAAAAACCTGAGAACCCCTTCTACAGCAACTTCGCTCGTGAACTTCAGGCCAACACCGAAGCGATGAAACACATCAATCACCTGCCGAGCCTTGTCCTCACATACGTGCACCTCCCTCAAAGCATCAAGCGGCAAAAGCACCACATAATCATCCACATATATGAAGGCCCGTTTGATCCCCACCACTGTGAGCAACACACCCGACAAAACGGGCCTTCAAGTATATGGATGATTATTTGGTGCTTTTGCCGCTTGATGCTTTGGGGGAGGTGCACACATACCAACTTGCCCAACATTCATTGTTATTGCATAAATCGAGGGTTGACTGTATAGTACTCGGCTGGGAGTGCACGGTCAAACTGTAAACATATGCTCAACGTGCAGCTACCAATTTCAAACACGTCTAGCGTCATTTACTTATTTCTTTAATGGCTTTTTCCCCCCTCTTTATAATTCACTGGCTTGCACTGTGGCATTGAGGTGTGCTCAGTCACCCTCCCAGGTGTATATCGCTCGCTGAGTGACCCCTGGTTTGCCAATCCCGAACAATGTGCAGCTACCCAGGGCTCTCTGGTGCTGTCGCATTGTTCCATGAGTATATATATATATATATATACAGAGTTCGAGGTAACTTGTTACAAGTAACTCGTTACTGTAATTAAGTTCCTTTTTTTGATAACTTGTAACTTAACTCGGTACTTCTGCGCCGTGGTAACTTTCAGAGGAACTCGTTCCTTTTTCAGGTAACTTTGCCAAAGTAACTTAAGTTAAGTTCCAAGTTGCTTTTAACCAGGGTGTCGAACCGAACCCGAACCCGAACCGAAAACCGTACCCGAACCGTTAATTTTGCCGGAACCGTACCCGAACCCGAACCGAAATTTTCATGACACTGTTGAACCCGAACCGGAGCAGAACCGTAAAAAATAATAGCGGTAACCGGTTCTCAACAAAACGGTTCGGACATAAAAGAAGTCAGCATAAGAGTTCCTCTCAATCCCAGAACGAAGACACCTTGGTATCATCATCACACGTCCACATCATGAATTTCGGAAATTATCACCTAGCAGACAAACGAGGACATATAGTAAATATACTCCCAGCGTCTTTTTAACACGCTGAAGCGCAGTTGTCCTCGGTTGTCCTTGTGAGCGCCGTGTCTAGCGCCCCACGCACGCGCTGCGGCGTCTATTCTTCAGAGACGAGGCGCCAAGCGGACGAATGAAACAGGAATGGAGTAGGCCAGTTATGTAGCTCTATAGGACGAATATGTGATTAAGTAAGCTCCCAACATTTCCCTTTACACGTGAGCAGTAAAAATTACACAAGTTAGAAACATGAGAAGTGGAGAAGTAGCGTACGCAGAACAGTGCCTGTTTGATTGGTCGTGGTTTGAAAAGTAAATGCAGTTCTGCTTATTGTTAGTGCAATTGTGTCGCCTGTTGCCTTTGCCTTGCCTTTGTGTTGTGGATTAACTAGTACACTGCTGTGAGCTCGGACAGAGTAAGGCTGGCAGGCTTATTTTCGACATGCTTCCGTACGGTTTCAGATCGATTCACGCTGCGAATGCAGTCTGCCGGCAAGTACCATCGTCTATGTAACGCTGTCCATCTTATTAGGCTTCCTTTAAGTGTATCTTGCTGGCACTGTGCGTGTGAAAAAAGAGATTTTAGGAACAGAAAGTAGCAGGTCTACGACGCTTCATCCATTTCTCTTTTCTCTCGCTAAAGGGAGTACCTGACCGCTAAAAACGTCAATGCAGACAACAGCGGTACGCTATTAGCCACGCATTTCCTGATAAAAGCAGTTTTATGGAACATATAAAATAGAAGCGTTGAACCGGTTCGTGAACCGGTTCGAGGTTGAGAACCGGTTTGCGAACCGGTTCGATTTTTGGCATGGCCGAACCGGAACTGAACCGGAACGAAATCAAAGCAACGCGAACCCGTACCCGAACCGAACCCGTATTGTTTGCGGTTCGACACCCTGCTTTTAACTGGCTTTTCACTCACGTTCGCATACTGTATAAGTGGTTAAATTCGCGGGCTCAATAATTCGCGAATTTGTGAGAAACCACGATCAGGCAAATATTTGCGGAACCTTAAATTTGCGGTGCGGCACTGCGTCCACCCTGCGTCTTAGGGGCCATCCACCCTGAACTTCCTGGAAGAAGCTAATAAAAGGTATCACAACTGGGTAACTCGTCTTCCTTTTGAGCACTTCTGACTGAAAGGGCTGCGATTAGGGGGTCCTACTCGGCTTGTATCTGCGCCATTGCCGAATTGCCCTGCCTCCCGTCATTCTTGTCATCGCAGTGAAGCAAACTCCCGAATCGCTGCCAAAAAAATTTGCAAGAATTGCACAAAAACTCGGCTTCAACGTAAGTAAAAATAAACACGACTTGCACGTCAATATACTGGACAGATCATTTGCATTTTACAAAGGTCTATACGCGTGGCAGAGTGCATACACGCTTGCTGGATGATCCAGGCTTACAAGGAACTGAAATCGCGGGACGCCTACATCCGCGCGGGATTCGTACGTGAAGGCGGGACTACTGTCTCCACTTGCAGCGGCAAACTGAACACTTTGCGAGACAATGCAGAGTAATAGTGTAAGAAACCCTGTGTACATAAGTTGCCTCAGTGTCCTGGGTCAAATTTCTTAAATATTTCTTTCACGTATTTTGCTGGCATTGGTTTGAATATTTCGCGGGACCTTAAATTCGCGAAAAATAGGTCCTCGCGAAAATTGCTACTTATACAGTATTTTCTAGCTTTCTCTCCAGTACCTTCATGGCATTTTTTGCCATAAAACGTGATACTAAATCAATGACAGTATTTTATTCAGGAAGTAAGAACTGCTGCCATTGAAATGAAGCTGAACCATTGTGCGCCCACAGGGAGTAAGATGAAAAGCGTTCGAATACACATCTACCAGAGAAACGTCATCATGACATTGGTAGACAGACTGAAAGCGAAACAAAGCGGAAGGCGAGAGCTGGGTTTCACGAACAGACACTTGTTCGCTTCCTCCCATTCAAAGAAAAGTAGGACCGAGGGTCGCATCCCTTTAAGGGACCATATCGTAATCTCCTTAAGACCGTGGCTTTCGGGCGCGACCTTGTTCACCTCTAGTTTCGAGCGTAGTTCAATTCTACCAAATTTTGGCGCTGTCGAACACTATGACGTCATTTGTTTACAAACGGAGAGAGGTCTATTGTTGGACATAAACGAAAACGATCTAAGCGTGTTGCACTCCTCCGCAGGCAACTCAACGTCTAACTCAACTGCTCACGTGTGCTGCACCTGCGTAATGCTATTTTGGTGTCCGAAATAACTTGGAAGTAACTCGTTCTTTTTAAAGTAACTCAGTAACTGCGAGTTACATTTCAGGCTGAAGAACTTTGTTATTAACTTAGTTACATTTTGAAGACAGTAACTTAACTTATAACGAGTTCTTTTTCACGGGTAACTTCTCAATCTATATGTATATATATATATATAATGCAGGAAAAGAAAAAAAAGCCATTAAAGAAACAAGTAGATGACACTAGACGTGTTTGAAATTCAACATTACATATTAAGATGGCTTCTATGGCTGCACGCAGTGAAACAGATACTCATGAAACAATGCGACAGCACCAGAGGGCACATGTTTCGCCGTGTTTGTGGCTCGTCAGCCCTGGGTAGCTGCGCATCGTTCGGAATTGGCAAACCTGGGGTCACTCGGCGAGCGAAATACACCTGGGTGGATGACTGAGCACTCCTCAATGCCACAGTGCAAGCCAGTGAATTATAATGCAGGAAAAAAAAAGCCATTAAAGAAACAAGTAGATGACACTACACGTGTTTGAAATTCAAAATTACATATTAAGATGGCTTCTATTGCTGCACGCAGTGAAACAGATACTCATGGAATGATGCGATAGCACCAGAGGACACGTGTTTCGCTGTGTTTGCGGCTCGTCAGCTCTGGGTAGCTGCGCATCGTTCGGAATTGGCAAACCAGGGGTCACTCGGTGAGTGATATACACCTGGGAGGGTGACTGAGCACTCCTCAATGCCAGTGTTTGCAACTTCCCTAAAATTTGTTTCCGCATTTTTTTCTGCAACTTCTATACATATATATACAGTTAAACCTCGATGTAACATAGTCGCAAAAATTTTGTAAAATTTCGTTACATCGAGAAATTCATTACATCGAGTACCCGACTCCGCGATGTAAGATGCCATCCAAAACATGAGAGAAAGAGCACAGTAAACGGAGAAAGCAATGTTTAATCGTGTCCGAGGACTTAGACGTACATGAGTCATGCGTACATGACTTAGTTTTCTCAGGGCTGAATCCGTGCTAAAATAGTCCGTTACCTTTGCCTGGGACAACCGCATGAGAAACGGCATAACGAATTGCTCATAAACCCATATCGCATTCACTCCTCGTTCATTGCTTTCCGTGCAACAAGCATACCGCTGAAGCACGTCTGTAGCATCCACAACTTAACACATACCGTACTTGGTAACAGGTCCGTATCGTCACTGTCACTGTCTGCATTCCCGCAGACACTTTCGACAATAGCTGCATCTGTTAACCGTTCTATTGCGGTCACACTGTCGTCTCCACTAATAAAATCTTCAAGCGTGACGTTCTCAGGTACGATGTCTTTCTCCGTGCACAAAGATCTCCAGGCAGATACCAGAGCCGGTGGCAGAACTTCATCACTGTCAGCGGCGGCTCCAACACCGTCGCTGCATGAGCGGTCTTCCTGTCGGTGAACGCCTGTCTTCCGAAAGCAGTTGACAATAACCTCAACTTTCGTTCCTTGCCAAGCTGCTGACAGCATTTGTTCAGCTTGAAGCACCTCAACTTGGAAATTCCTCTTCTGGTGTAAGTTGAACAACAGCGGCTCGATGAAACGATGTCTGTATGCGCACTTCACACTGTGAATTACGCCTTGATCCAAGGGCTGGATTTTGGAAGTGCAGTTCACAGGAAAGAACAGCAGTTCCACGTTTTCGAGCTTGGTACCTTCTACATGGTGTGCTGAGCAGTTATCCAATAGAAGACATATCTTCCGTCCAGTCCGCTTCATATCGCGGTCCAGCTCACGAAGCCAGTCTGAGAAGTCCCTGGTCATCCAGGCAACAAACTCCCCAAAGCAGTCGCCGTACACTTTAACGTTCCTGGTCACAATTTTGACAGCATTAAACTATATATTCTAGAAACCAGGTTTAGATCCACATGTGACAGACGTGATAGGGAGTCTTATCTCATATACAAGTTCAACGCTCTTCACCCGTCCGATATCAACAAATCACAAGGCACCCTAGAAACACTTCACAAATAAAATATGCTGTTCCCTTCTATCTCCATTATCATCTGTTATGTTTTGCATGGCCACTGCTTTCTGCTTTCTTTATTGCATGCCACAACATTGTATTACAAATATATTTTAAAAAAAACTTTGCTCGTTCTGGAATTTTCCCCACGTAACCACTAACCTCCTTATCTTTCGCTATGTTTGCCAATTCTTGCCTGTTGTCCCATTTCGTCCACGTGTTCGTGAGCCTCCCATTTTTCTATAACCGGTCTGGAGCCTAGATCACAATTGATCTCATTACGGCCGATGTCTCAATACGGCCGAAAGTCTTAATACGGCCGATAATCCTTTAATCCCCAAGTGTCTCATTACGGCCAAATGTCAAAATGTGTATTGTAACCTGCATTGATATGCAATGTCGCAGCCAGGTATGGATGTATATTCAGCAGGGTATAAGCCATGCACTGTGCCCTTAGGGCCTTTATCATATTTATATACACATATTGCGAGACAAACGGTATGTTATCATACCACAGCACAATGCAACATATTGTGTAATGTGTACTCCCACAAGGTAGTGTTGATGTTGATGTGAAGCAGGGTACTATGTGGAGTTAGCTAGATGAATATTAGCTTTGTTGTGACGCTTTTGGAGTCATCCTACACACTGGCCAAGAAGGAACACCTATCTCAGTCGATGTCAGTTTATTTCCATTCGCCTTACAATGGTACAATTCTTGCTTCTGGAATGAGTAAACCTGCAAGAAGCGAAGAGCAACCATGAATAGGCTAGAATATTAAAAAAAAAAACAAGCATTTGTCTCTACATGGCTGGTTTTAATGTGCACAAGCTGCGCAGGTGTTGATATGTGTCTGTTATTTCATACAAGGTTAACATAAAGCTTCATCTAGACAAAAGAATGACAAGCCTTAAAAATGTGACTTTCATGTAAACACAGAGCATGACCATGAGATGAATTTAGGTTCATTAGTTCGTTCCCTTAATGGAAACATGTGAATATCAAATAGTGATACATTAAAATTCATGAAATGATGTATGCATAACTTTCCATTTCTGGTTTCTTTTTTATAAAAGTAGTGCACGAATTAACATTCGTGCGCTACTACAAAATTTCTCACTTCACAACAGAACCTTACGATGATTCTAACAGCTCACCTCTTCGGCCAGGACTCCCTGGGCAGCAACATCCTATTAGCCATGTTGTTGTTTTTCTTTTTCGGAATCCTCCATGCAGCCACATACCATGCCTGGAATGGAAAACCAGCTATAAATAGCATGAATGACTTCCTCTTGAAGTATTTATTCTAATCAGCTATGCTTTTGTGCCTAGTATGGTGCGCGAAGGCACATAAGTACAACATTTGCAGACGTTCGACGTAAGCAGTTCAAGGATATCAATTCAAGTACGCCGACTTGCGCTTTTATTTTTGAACAAATACGACGACAAATTTTAACAAATCAAATATGGCTCACAATGATACGAGTAAATGCTGCTGTACGGTGATGCATTATCGGTATGTTATCGTCTTCATATAAATTAGTTGTCCCTAAACGCGCAACCAACTAGAAACGGCGCAAACCTACGAACAGATACAGAGTTACATCTATTACAGGCACTTTGGCTGTTTTGATTCATTTAAATTACTCGTATGAGAATGCAACTATGTGTGGACAGCACACTACTAAGCCAGACAATCTACGAAAGCATTACTCACGAGAATTCCTGCTTGACTTGGTCTTGGTCAACACTGCACGATATACGTTGGGGCTGTGGCGATTCATTCAACTCTATTTTCACCGGAACAACAGGCGCTGCTCGAAAGACAACGACGGAAAATAGAGAGCCGCTATAAAGTCCGCTAATTTGCACATTACAGCACTACAAATCGATATGTGAACACGTCGTAAACAGCAGCCACTCGCTCACACATGGATGGATGGATGCAGTGCTGTGTATGCCAAAGGGAGTCTGGCCATTAGGAGGAGCCTAAAAAGAGGCTCGACCTGTCAATCAAACTTAGGCGCATTTCATTGGTTATCGTTTTCCATGGGAGCTGCCATGACACCAAATTTTCTCCAAGATGGAGGATGGTGCTTGGAACGGCGAAGCGGAGATTTCGTGACAAAGAATTTTCACGGGCTACTTTAATTTCATACTGTGAGTATATATCCTCATGTACGCATCTGCAAAATCAGCTTCAACTTTCGCTCCGCCATCATTATTTACGTGAAAATGGGATGTTTCGTCGCTAACATTAGGCCTAGTGAAGATGGTTATACCAGGAAAATGGCAAGAAGGACGACCCTTATACGTAGAATTTTGCATTATATAATTGCAATTTATTTATACATACATCTTTGCTCCTTTTTGATTCGATCTACTTACATTACATGATATGAAACTTCATACTGACTGTCGTCTGCTACGAAGAAGCGGTTGTACTGCCATCCTGGCCAATCACTTCTGCCAGCAACCATTTCTGCAATTCTGAGCCTTCCCAACATGCCTCTCGCCGTGCAAATGGCGTTAAATGTGGGTGCAAAATCCGTTGTTTTGGTCTGTCACCGGTGGTATCCCTTTCAATTGGAATCAATCGAGTTTCTCCAAAATTGTAGCACCCAGTAAATAAGGGTGAGGTATAAGTACTGGATAGATGTAATAATAGACAACTGTATTTTGACCTGTGATTGGCTAGATACCTCAAAAAGTGGGTGGAGCCTCAGGTATAGGCAGGTCCCATTAATGGCCAGACTCCCTTTGGCATACACGGCACTGGATGTATGGATTGTAGTGGCACCCCTGGCGGGCCTCTTTGTAACGAGGGTCCAGCATTCGAATGCGGACATGCCTAAAAAATAATACTAATTCTCATAAATTGACGTCGACGAAATTCTTCTAATGCTCCGGATGGTCTCCTATCTCTGTTTGCTCGGCACCGATGTCCGTGATAGTCAGCACTTGAAGCCTGTTTCGACACAAGAAACGAGATACCCAACGGCCCAACATTGCTAGACACCATCCGAACTCCGAAGTGGGAGTAGCAAAACAACAAGATATAAAAACACGAAAGGAAGAGTATTGATCCCCCCTCCTTCTATAGCATGCAAAACGGGATTTGCGCTGAGATGAACATATATGTTCATGACACGAGTAATTTTCATTTTTCAATGATCCAAAGGAGGTCACGTGGGATTGCCTGACGCTTGCGAAATGTACAGCAATGAAAATGGCGAAACGAAACTTGTGAATCATGCATTTGCTCTTCGTGGTAGCTGCCAGAAAATCGAATCAAACTTATGGGATACCGGATTAGATTAGATGGGATACCGGATGGGAACTGACAGCAATGTACAACTGTGGCTGATGGTTCTGACGTATTATGCAAACTACTTTTTAATGACTCGTTAACTAACTTGTTCAACTATTACGTTTAAGCTTTCCTGGGCTTTTGAATTTCAGACATATTACTGAGGTAGTGCTGAACGAGTAGTGTTGAATGTGAGGGCAGTTCAGCATCGCGAAGAGAACACAGACATAGTTTTGTGTCTTCGTGTTCTTTTGCGAAAGTGTCATAACTTGACACCCAGATAGTCTCTTGGAGAGGGCAAAGTCTGTTGCTGCAAAACTTGTGCCTGATGTGCCTGCTGAGGTCAAGTTTGCTCCTGTTACATATGCAAATAAAAGCCTCCCAACATCGGCTTTCTCACCCCCCCCCCCCCCCCCCCCCCACCTCCTCCCCGCTTTTGAAACCTCCCTAATTTGGATGTTCCCAAGTTGGCAAATATGCACTCTGTACTTCGTATTGTAAAGGATGTCATACCTTTCTTAGTCCAGAATACTGTGTCTTTTGTCTGGCACTGTTGATGTGCTCCTGCAGAATAGTGTTATATGCCTTGTTTTGAGCTGCAGAGAGCTTTTCTCTTAGCTTTTTCTGTTCCTGTCACAAAAGCAACCCAATATATATTTAGTCACACAAATTCAAAGATTATATCCTCTTACCGTGAGCCACGTGTAACACAACGCATACACTTGAGAAAGAAAACAACTTACTTGTCTAGTCTTTTGCTTTTGCACGGCACAACTTTGTGTTTGTGTGTCAGCCTCTTCACATTCTGAAGCGTTGAAGGGAGGCATTGGCACCCGTTTCGTGCTCTGCTTCTGCCATAGTGAATCTTCACGTTGAAAAAAGAAAAAAGAGTATGCAGCATGCACTGGCCTGTTTTGCAAAATACCGCAGGCCATACCGCAACAGGAATTACTCGTTTTTTAAATCGGAAAATCTAGTCGAGAAGAGAAATCCGCCCCTGCAGCTTCCTTACCTGCCATTATGAGGATCTGGATCGCAAAATGTTCATCTTTGTCACCACTTTCCCTCCACAGGGCAAAATAGATGGCTCGGTTGGCGAAGTCTTTTTCGTGCTTTGGGCGGAAGTCCTGGAAGTCTCCCACGGGCAGTGAATATACCGGGAACTTTGTGTTGAATTCATTTAAGAACAGCACAAGGGCAAACATGACTTGGTCTTGTGGTCTTGGTCTTGTCATATGTTTTTGGGAGGTTCAAATTTATTTCCTTAGACAGGGCTAAAAAAAGAACCTGCGAGGGAAAGGATGACGGGGAAACCATGGGGACCACGAAAGCAATATGAGTTTACGGCACTTGCCTTCTTTAGTTTGTGCACAGCTGAAACAACTACGGTAAAGTTGATTTCTATGTTCTGCGACTTTCGGCGTCTTCGTGCGGTCAATTTCGCCAAACTTGAGTCAGCTGTAATCAAGAATCATTCCCAACGGGACAATTTATTCACAATTGATGTTTAATCTGACACATTTCTCGTATCCAGACTGTTATTTAGTTAGCATTGAAATGAGTGAGAATAAACAGAACTCTGAAGACCATGTGCACCGGAGGACCATATGCGTGCGGAAGCGCTACCTTGAGCCAGATCCATCCGTAAGACCTGAGAAGATACCAAGGTGATCACTGCATTGGCTGCTGATAAACCAAAGACACACATCACCCCTGAACATGGCAAGATGACCATCCAAGAAGTTAGGGATCTGACGAGCGCACACATTCACCTAGCCCTGATTTAGACAGTCAAGCTGATGATGATGACACATTGAGACGAGAGGAATGCAATGGCTTAGCATCACTCTCAGAATCAAGTAGTTGGGAGCAACCAGACACAAGCTTTGCAGTGGAGCTGCACATTCCTGCCATTGATGGAAAGCCAATGTCAGCTGGTGATGTTCTCGTTTTGGTGATGAACCATGCCGTCTGACATCAAATTTCATAGACCCAAATTGAACATCTGCTGAAGTTGATTAATTGCATATTCCAGAAAGATGTTCTCCCGCACTCTAAATACCTGTTCAAGAAGTTTGCAGGGTTGTCACCCAGCGAAATGCCGTTACACTTTTACTGTCCTGACTGCAGCAAGCAACATGAAGAAACAGAGCTAATGAACAAAAAAAGTTACTTTGTTAGCCTGCCAATTGAAAAGCAAACTAAGTTAGTTTTGTTAGACACTTCTCTCCAGATGAAGCTTGCAAAAAACCTGGAAAAAGTGAGCAGAGGCAACGCTGAGAACGTAATAAGTGCTATAACAGACGGAGAGCTTTATGAAGACCAACGAAATAAACTTAAGTGTACCAAGTACGACCTCACAGTGACTGTGAATGCAGATGAAAGTCCTCTGTTTAAATCTTCCATCCATATGGCCTGTGCAGCTGATTCTAAATGAGCTCCCTCCATGTTCTCAATGGACTCATGTTTGATCCTACGTCTCCTTTGCTACGGTGATTGTCACCCAGAGATGCTACAGCTTATGCAAGTGTTTTTAAGACAGATGCAAACTATTGTAAAGGATGACATTGTGTGGTCAGCTGGCGGAGAGGAGATACGATCCAAGGTAGTGTTCATACTTGCTGAAGTACCGTATTCACTCGCACAATTTGCGGTATCGCAGAATTATCGCACCTCTTGGTACAACGAGCGAAGTTTAAAGGCCGACCCACATGGCGCGTATCTCACTAGGTGAAACGCTTCGCGGAAACAGAACGCGTGATTCACGAATCCTTAATACGCAGAGCCAGGGGTGGGCTGTAATACCATTTTTTCGTATTATAATACTAATACATAATACTCCACAAAAATGCGTATTATAATACGTACTTGGGCGATTAAGGGAAAAATACACAGTCCAATCTAGTAGTATAGTGGGAACACAATAAGTCCAGGGAATGAAACACTCTTTGAAATAAAACTTTAATATACACAAGCTTTCGTGCAGAACCTGCACTTCATCAGGTGAAGATATTTGTTGTGAAGAAATTGAAGGTGAAGAAATTTGTATATTCACCTGATGAAGTGCAGGTTCTGCACGAAAGCTCGTGTATATTAAAGTTTTATTTCAAAGAGTGCTTCATTCCCTGGACTTATTGTATAATACTAATACAAATACTTTTTGAAAATGCACTAATACTGTATTATAATACATTATAGTAATAAAGGAATAAGTAAGGAACTTTCTGAAAAGCCCAGGACGTACACAATATTTATTTCACAATTTATAGTGCCTGTTGTATGAAACAATAGATGCATTACTGATTATGTACTTGGTTTTAATAACATTTTCTCAAAAATTCAGTCTTTGAGCCTGTGGTGGATCCAGGGGAGAGGGTGGTTGGGCGATCGCCGCTTCCCAAAAAAGTCAATTTATACATTGGATTTTCCTCTCTACCCTCCCCCACTAAGCGACACGACAAAGAAACCTCCCCCCTCCCCTGGATATTTGCATATTGAATATGCCAAGAGGCATCTAAGACCTGTCGCTTTTAAGACTAGTCAGGGTTGAGGGCAACTGTCCTTCCTGAGCTGACCCCCAACCTCTGCAAGCCTGAGAGGAGGGCGAAAATTTCCCGCCTGCATGCCAGAAGTTGAAGTCGGCCCTTGTCCGTAAATAACCTTCTACACAGAGCTAGAGACACTCCTGATTTTTCCTTTCTTTCCGGGGAATTCTATGACTGGAGAGGCTACACTGACTAATCCCCAGATGATTAGGTATTCAAAGAGTGGATACCTAAAACGTGGGGTGTGCTGACCCGCCTGACCGCATTATCACCGCTGCTGATAGCGCATAGGGGGTGAACGAACACGTCGACATCCAGGAAGTATAACTGGAGTATTATAATACTTGTAATACGTGTTTTTCCATATTATAATCCGTAATAAAGATACTTTTCTGAAACCTGTATTATAATACGTAATATAATACAAAATGTATTCCAGTAATGCTATTATAATACAAACTATTGTAATACATGCCCAGCCCTGCGCAGAGGCGGCAGAGCTAACCACATGGTCACATAAATATGAGACACTTGAACGCGAGAAACCGTGGGTCCCTTCGCAACACGTCAATCGGCGTATTACGCGGCCAGTCTTCCATTCTATTAACTGGCTCAGAGCCGCCTTGACGCACTGTTCCACGTGCAGAAAACTGATCCCGTGCGTATCACACACTATGTGTGTTGGCCTCATCAATCGTGTAATTCGCGCACGTGCCATTGTCTCAGCGTAGCGCTTCGCGAGCCGTGTGTGCGTGCCCACTGGACGGAAGCTGTTTGGCCCGAAGTACAAGTGCTCCGCGGCCGGCCTCTCTTGTCCGAATAGATCATTGCGCATGCCGAATTATTGCGTGATCTCCCCCATTGGACTACACATCACTCTGGTGGACGTCGCTTCAAATGACCGCAAGGGCATAGCACATCGCCCAGAAAGGGTCCTGCAAATGTCCCATGTATTTTGCGCACTCCCGACTTTTGGTACATTTTTCTGCAAAACAGTGTGCAAATTATGCAAGTAAATACATTCGCTTTTCTCTGGTTGTTTACCTTTATGAAAATAGTGCACTAATACCTGGTGCGCTTTCCTTAATTAGGTCTACCGTGTTGCCAGTATAGCTGATGCACCTGCAAGGGCTACCATGCAAAACGTAATGCAATTTAACAGTTTATATGGATGCAGCTGCTGTTTTCACCCTGGTGAGACTGTTGACGGTGAGTGGCTCAGAAATGGCCTAGGGAAGGGTTTCATAGAGTATACATCGAAGTGCCAACCCAGGCGAAAATTTTTTGAACTGGTACCAGTTGAACTTTTTTTTTTTTTTTTTTTTTTTTTTTTGATTGGGTGTTAGCGCCGCGAAGCAACTGTGGCTATGAGCGACGTACAGACGTGGACAGACGGAGAGAGGATAGCAGGAAGGAGTGGGGGACAGGGGGTTAGTATGCGTCCTGGGCCGACTTCAGGGGGAACTGTGCCGACATTCGTCTGGAAAGTCTTCGGAAAACCCAGGGAAAACCTCAGACAGCACAGCCGGCGGTAGGATTCGAACCCACCACCTCCCAGTCTTCAGCACGACCTTGGTTACCACCAACGAGCGGACGCCTTAGCCCACTCGGCCATGCCGCTGGTACCACCAGTTGAACTGTGTTATCGAACAGAGACCAGTTCAACCGGTCCCAGATCAACAGGTACCAGTTGGGACAACTTGTACCTGTTTGATAACACAGTTCACCCAGTCCCAGTTGAGACTGGGACCGGCCAGAAACCAGTTGGGCCAGCTGGTACCAGTTGATCGAACTGGTCCCTGTTCAATAACACAGCTCACCCAGTCCCAGTTGCAACTGGGACTGGGCGAACTGTGTTATCGAACAGGGACCAGTTCGATCAACTGGTACCAGTTGGCCCAACTGGTTTTTAACCGGTCACAGTCTCGACTGGAACAGGTTGCAAACCTCATTGTTGAGCTGGGACCGGTTGAAGTGGCTTCACTTAGAGCAGCCTGTTCAGACAGAGGTTAGCTTGTTTGTAGCCGGTGCACCTCTGCAGGATCGCTGTTCCCAGCAACGGCAGATCCAAAGAACTGCAATGCAAAATTGCATTTTATTTGTAGTCAAACATTGCACATATTCTAATGTATATGTAGTGTAACTATAACGTAATTAAATTATAGCAGTAGATTAACTACAGAGTTACATGGAATAGATAATACTTCATGGACATACACATACAAGACATACTTCAATACATCTTGAATCATTCAACAAATTATTTGAGATGTTCTTAATAGCACACGATGGATCGATATTTTCCTGAGCCCCAGCAGCTTAAGGTTTCTGGAGAGTTGAAAAGGCACAAGTGAATATGCATTCAATTGCAACATGTAATTGTGGTGTGTGCCTCGACAGTCACTCAATTTGAGCAGTCGTGGCCCCGGAAAGTACGCGAAAAATACGGTATCTCAACATTTCCGTTTTGCAGTAGTTGGACCTTTCAACGAAGAGATTCGCCGGCTTTCGCGGGCAATGAGTACTACTCTGGCGCACTGCGCTAGTTCGACAACATCCGTGGTGTGAAGGATCTAAAACATGAGAATGAACGAAAAAAAAGCAAAAACAGAAACATGAATGAAAAAAGTTGCTGGTAACGTTAACATAAACCGGACGTTACTCATAAAACAGTATGCACTTGCAGGTGCCACGAATGTGACGCGAAACAAAGAGAAGAGGTCCTAGTAGAAGTAGTATTTCTAAATGGTGCACAAGGGAAAAGCACTTAAGCATATAGTACTCACGATATAAAGCAGTCTCCACAGTTGTAGTCAAGCTGTAATCCTATAACACCCACCCGCCCGGCCGCTGGCGCTCATTGTGCTGTCACACTGTCGTAACTTGCAGACAAATCCTTTGGATTATAAAACCAACGCCTATGTCACACATCACGCTAAGAACATAACGGGCAAAAATCGCTGTACAAGCATGCTGCTAAGCAAGTGGCCGTTGCACAGTAAACGCATCATTCATTGCGGGAGCAAGAACGCAATACAAATATAAGAGTTCCAAAATGACTTTCGTTAACACTAACGAACTTTACCAAAAATTGAACTATGATTATTTCTACTAATAAAGTTACTTTCTGATCGTTTTTATAACTTCGTCTTGCAATCTTCATATTAACCTGTCCTGGCACTGAAACTGAAGCTTCCCCCCAAATATGTAAACTGGTCCAGTACGAACTGGCACCACCTCACTTCCAGTTGCTACCAGTCCAGCTTGAACTGGTACTAGTTCACTTTCCAGTTGCCACCAGCCCAGCTTGAACTGGTTGCACACAGTGCCCGCTTGCCACCAGCCCAGCTTGAACTGGTGCCACAAAGTGCCCAATTGCCACCAGCCCAGCTTGAACTGGTACCAGTTTACTTTCCAGCTGCCACCAGTTTGGTACCAGTTGGTTCCATTTGAACACCAGTTGGTGCGAACTGGGAACGAGCTGGTACCAGTTGACTTCCCAGCTCAAATTTTCGTGTGGGAAGAAGTTGAGCACACGCGTCTCGATCTATCTTGTCAAAGTACTCCACGTTTGTAAGGCTGGAGCTTTCCATATCTACGCAGCAGCGACGAATCACTTGAAACGCTGAGATGAGCTCAGTGACTGTCAGCAATGGCTGTGGTTCTTCATCGTTGTCAGTGCCATCCGCTTCATCGGCACTGGCTATGTCCGCAACGATGTCCGCATAGTCCATAGTGCTCACGAATGGGAGAACAACGCCCGGAAACACTGAGAGTTCACAAAGCGCCAAACTACTCACATTGTCATCGTCTTCCGTCACAAAGCACGCATTCTCGGCGGCAGCAAGTACTTTGGCTTTCCTGAATGCATCTGCTACGGAACATTTTTTTCTCACTGTTTTCGACCCGTCGTATGATCTCCAGCTTTGAAGAAAAGTCCAGATTTTTTCTCTTGGCACTCATCCTCGAACCACGAGGTCCTTTGTGGCTCCACACTTTGCCATCTCACTCTCACGTGCTTCTGCGCTCCACCCCAACACTACAGTGTGCTGTGCGCTCTTGCTTCCTCTCCGATTCCAGTAAACCATAAACGTCCCTGGGATGACTGCAAGACATCCTTACCAGGATATGTGGACTACCTGTTGACGTCCACAATCCTCCTGATGATGTCAGAGTGGACATCCCATGGATGTTAAAACAAGCATTCATATGTCACTGGGATGTCTTTCAGAAACATGATCTGGTACCTTGTTGGGACGTTTTTTATGTTATGCTAGGTGTATATACGTTGAGCAATATCATGATGCAAATATGTGGTACAGCTTCAACGTTTATTGGTGTACTGACTGAGTGCAGTAAGACAGATTTTCATCAAAATACTCTCGACTAGAATGAATCAAAAGTAAGATGGGAAACTACAATAGTACCACAGCAGCTAGGAGCTTATACATATGCTGAGTTTATAAGCATTTTTAGCAGAATGGAGACAAAATATACAGGTTGTGTAGAGAACAAGGTTAAGCCACATTGCACTACATGGCATTTAACCAGAGTAGCAGAGGCACTGCCATAGTAACACACGTTTATGGGTGTGTTCCCTATTGACGAGTAATACCAGGTTTGATGTGATTGGGGACACTGTCTTGACGCTCATGTTACCATGTGGGGCTGCTCTGATACGTTAACAGAGCTATTCAGGCTGATGTTAACACTAGAGCTGCTCTGATGATGATGCTAACATGAGGGCTGCCTTGATGCTGATGTGGTACAATGTTTGTATTGATGCTGGTTAGGGCAATCTTAAAAAATCTGCTGTGTGGCCAGCAACGACAAGCTATTCACCGCCCCTCCCCGTCGCTGTCTACATGCTTTCTGAAATGTTCTGCGAAGTAAGCCGCTCAATGTCTGGGGGAGATGAGAACCCCCGAAAACCCACGCTAAACAGTAGATAGCAGCAAGAAATCACTTTATTCACCACTCACGAGTACGTACCTCTGAAAGTATCCCCATTCATCATCAACACACCTGAGCGCCGGTCCAACTTGTCTTTCTCAAAGCATTTGCAAATCTTGTAATGACGTGCATGAGTCTCCGCCACATTGAACACAATGCTTGCGTCTTTCTTCCTGGTGCACGTCGCGCCATACACGCCTAATCTGCAAGAAATATCTTTTCAGAAAACACGATGACAGAATAGCCATGTGCAGTAGGTATCAAGACATATACACACCGTCTGCACAAAGTCGCTCACGGTTTTATCTTGCGTTCTATCTCCCTGTCGTTGTTCAGATTGCCTGCAAGTTGAGTGAAATCTACAATGACAATGCATGGCACAGCTGAACATATTATTTCACACTTATATTGACTACACACCTGACACGGCAAGAGTCCTGATGTCGAAGAGCGTTTTTGACTTAAGATCCAGGGCCGCGTCCTCACTTGACATTTCAAACGAGCCGGATTGGTCTGCTGGGGATTGGCAGAAACATTTCCCCTTACAGGCTCTTTCTTAGACGGGTTGTAGAACGACAGCATAAACTGGGAACAACAGTACAAAACCTCTAATAGCTGCAAACTTAGCGGAACAATAATACGCTCGAGATCATGCGTATCACTCGCGGCGATGAGAAACGTCCGTTACAGCCAAAGCGAACCGAACAAAACTGCGCATGCGCGACAGACAGCGCTGGCTGGTGGCATGGTGAACAGGCAAGGACGCGGTAGTTTGTGTTGGCATATAGCCATCGCGGTCCAAGACGCAAAAATAGCAAACTGTACACAATAATTTTTGCCAATTTAAACTGAAAAATCTTGTATCGGGCACATGCCTGGTATCATCCATATCTAATTCCACTGAAGTGGCACTCACCCCCATCTTAGAACCACATTACGTCCAGAGCAGAATGTCAAAATACAATCCTCAGGATATCATGCAATTGACAGCCTCTGTGACACTATCTATGGATGCCATAATGAAGTTTAACTTGGACGAGGACGTCTGGACCAGATGAGGTCGTCCATGGGCTTTTTTATGGTTTATTGGGATGGTGTGAGATCGCTGGCGTGAGTGCTCAGAAGAGGTGGCCTTTTCAGGATCTCGACGTTCGATATATCGGGTAACCGCTGTACCGAAGTTCGATAAAGCCATACAACCGTGCTATATTTTTACATGTAATCTCCACGAGGATTTTTTTATTGTTCGATATACACAATGATTCGAAATATGCGCGTTTGACTGCATCGCTGTTTTATTATGCTCGAGTTGTCGTTCTCCAGTCCGGTTTTAACAATTCTAATTCACACAAACGGGAAGAGAGTCCCCTTATCTATCATCTCAGCACCACTCATCCCCAGAGGCCTTAATGAAAGACTTGTACTTGGATTCTAGCTTGTCGGCAAGTGCTGTCACATGACGCGCTATTGTACACGGTTCACGTGTTAGCCCTCTAGCAGGCTGGGCGGCATGTACAATACTTCACCCGACATCCCTCATTCTGTCCTACACACCTGAAGAAGAGCATTCTGTCGAAACGTCATCCCTGATCTCTTTCTCCCCACTTTGCTACACCAGTCCTTTAATATTCTGTATTAACCAAGGAAAGCTATCTGGTGTATTTCCGTTACAATTTTTGTTGTTTCCGAAATATTTCTGTTTTCGTTCCACGACATCAGTTTAATCAAATTTTGCATTCGATTTTTGCAAATTTTGCAATCAAATTTTGGCTTGTCCGCAACAACGTACATGTCCTCATATACTTCCGTCCAACGTAAGAATAAAACAAAGTCACACCAACTTCAGCAAACTTGTTCTTATCTGTGTGTCGCACAGCAGGTCAATCAGTTCTATTTGTTAGTAAGCAGGAACGCCGTCAACAACTGTGGAAAACAGCGAGCCAAAAAAGCTTCATTTCAAGTCGCCTGCAACTGAACCAGTCCGTTTCTGCACGTGTATAGGCACCAATGTTATAATTATTAGTAATATCAATCAAGTAAGGCAGAGGTTTAGAGCAGTGGTTCTCAACCGGGGTTCCGCAGCCCTGTCCTGTGGTTCGCAAGTTGCCGTGAGCGAAAGCATACGCACGATATATGCCACGATATCACAGCGTTCAAAATCTTTTGGTTTGTTTGGTACCAAAAAAAGTTTGGTAACTTGGAGTTTGCCTGGGTTAGTCCAAATTTGGATACAACATTTTCTCGCACTTATTGTTCTGGGCGGTGCTGGCAGCACACTGTAGCGAATTGGAATCTCGAACATGTTGAGTTTAAACCTTTGTGGGTTGTTAACTGTTTGATTTGGGATACTCCTGCTCGACCTCGTTGAGCCTCCGCATCCAACTGTTTCACAGATGTTATCATGGGGATTAGCATATGGATCGCCGGACCAAGGTGCTGCTGCGGTTGCGCATTGTAAAGAGTACAGCCAGCAGGTATTCTCACCATTGCCTGGCTCAGCTGATGTGGGGCGACTATGGCAATCAGTTCCACATTGCCACCACGTAGGGCTCTTGTTTGTTCTCTCTTGTGTCCCGAAAGCATGACATGCACCTGGAAAGTCGGAAGTAGTTCGGATAACCTTTGGAGCTACGCTTAAGCTTTACGATTAGAATGAGTTGTAATCCAGAATGGGGGCATTATTAGCGGAAAAGTGCTGTCAAATCACCCAATCAATCCGGCAAAGCTCAAGCCAACATCTTGCAATGAAACAATAAATACATGTTAGGCGGCGAATAAGCCGAGAGAGACAGGCAGCTTGACGTATGGTTTAATGGGAGCCGAGCGAAAGAATGCGGGTGCTCTGAAACTCGCGCTAAAGGGCCGATGGCGATGAGCGTGGCAATGGTTCTCCCTCACAATACTACCTAAATAAATTACAATAAAAACTAATAATTTGATACTTCTACAACATGTAGTTCACCTGATCCCATTCTAGAAAGCTGCTTCCAGGGGCAGGTTCCTTGAGGTCGTGCTGGCGCGATCACAGGTTCCCTCCTCTAACATAAGTTGAGAATAAGTTGAGTTGGTTTAGAGAGTCATCAACGAAGGCTACAAACACAGCACAGAGAACAGAGAACGTCCAACTTTCAAATATGATTAAAGCTTGAAAGTTCGACGTTCCCTGACTGTCCTTGGGTTATGTTTGTCGTCATCGCTGTTGTCATGTGCCAACCGTCCACGCTCGTCTCTTAGAGAGTCATAGGCTGTTACAGGTCACTGGCAACGGTTTTCTATACGAACCACAGAGTGCTGATTTTAGACAGCTGTGTCCCCTACAGTACAATACGTTTCACCGAGTTCTTTATTGTTTGTACCATTCGTTCTACCTGTCCATCGCTTGCGGCGTGATAGGACGCCTTATAGCATTCCCTGAAGCAATGTTTGGAAGTGAGCAGATGTGAACTGAAGTCCGTTGTCGTTGACCACAACATCTGGAGTGCCGTGCGTAGCGAAGATCTCCCGTAGTACGTTGACAGTAGCTTTGGCAGATGTAGATGGCATGAGCTTAACTTCTAGCCACTTTGAGTAGGCATCAACTGCTAGGAGGAATGATTGTTTATGGAACGGACCAGCAATGTCCACGTGAAGACGAGACCATGGAGAGTGTGGAACCTCCCACGGATGTATCGGCACATGTGGTGGTGCACGCCTCGTGCATTGGCATTCGGTGCAACTCTTGACAGATTGTTCGATGTCCTCATCGATCTTCGGCCACCATACGTACGACCGAGCAAGGGCTTCCATGTGTTCAATTCCTGAATGAGCCAGATGGAGCTCGTCTAACACTCGCTGGCGTCTCTCTTTGGGAATTACTACTCTGTTTCCCCACAAGAGCCAGTTCTTGTGAACAGATAACTCCTAGCATTTCAACCAGAATGTCTTGAACTCGTTTGGACCTTTGTCATCTGGCCAACCCTTCTACACCCAGTTGAGAACTCGGGAAAGTTGAGGATCATATACAGTCATGCTTGCAGTGTCCCTCGCATGAAGCGGTGGGCTGGCCAGCTCTTCGGCAAACAGCACTTCGGGCATATATGGTATGGCTTCGTCTTTGACGGGAAGTGGCGAGCGGCTTAAGAGGGGATATCACCGAGGAGCCATCTGCGATTCACGACTTTGTTGCATGTAGATGGCGCCACACAAACATCCGGGTTTCAGCAAGGTGAAAGCTCTAACCAATACCCGTGTTACGAGTTGCTCCTCCGCGGGATTGTGTAGTTCCATAAACACGTGTGACCTCCTTGACTGTTGAGGTGCAGGGATCCCCCATCATGTGTCGGTTGCCAAGGTCAACTGAGCTAAAGGAAAAAAGACAGGTCCGACCAAGGCGAATTCTTCTTCATTGTCTCTTTGTGTACTTCATCTACTGACTTCTGGGGTTGATGTTATCTTAGCTGTCCTAAGCCTTCCATGTCTTAGTTTTTCGACACCAGCACGCAAAGTCCAAGTGTTACGTTTCGTTCTCCGCGCTTGTTTCTTTAAAATTATATTGACCTGCTGATATTTCTTTGGCTGGGAGTTGTAACAGTAAAACATTTTGCAGACAGAAGGCTTTCGCAAAGCCAAATGCTGTGCATTCACAAAAAAGTGTGGTGCATTGATTGATTGATTGAGTGATTACATTAACCATATAGAATATCTCCAATCTGCAAAACACACACGGAAGTGAGCCTACGCTTGATGCTTACGAGTCTCATACCGTTTGTTATTTCTCTTTATTGGGAACGGTCACAATCGGGTAGGAGGATACAAATGGGCGACAAGGCACTTTTGTTTACAACTTCTACTACAATGTCACACCTTCGTCCTATTTGATGTCTGGCTTATGGCTGACGGAATAAATAGTCTAGAATATATGAACCCCCCAGAAAAAAGAAAAGAAAAAGCCATGGCAGTAAAAGAGTCGCAGTCGGTAAAAATGTGAGCGATATCGTTGGGTGAGCTCTTGTCCGATGAGCGATTGTAGGCGCCCTGGTGAACTTCATTCCTATAAAAATTAACTTGCAGGGGCACTAGTGGAATTGAATCGGGATTAATTGAAACCGTCAGATGCCATGATTGAAAATATGTCAGTGTCTCCTTTGTTCTGGAGATGGGTAAACGGTGGTAAACGGACATCTAAATTGTTTTATGGCTCACGCGTCGAGCATGAAACAGTCACCAGAATAGCTGCTCTTTCCTGGGACCTTTTTTATTTTTTTTTTCAGCTGAAGAGGGGAGATCACTGTTTTTTATATATCTTGGTTATTCATGAACAGCACAGCGGAGTAGAACAGTGTGGAACAATCCGACAGACGAGTAGTACACATATTGAAAAAAATAGCCCAAAGCTGGGAGCAACCTCTGCTTTTTCTGGGCACCTTTTTCATTCCAGGGGAAAAATCTGAAATGGGATAGCGATATGTGAACGTCTGGGGTGCTACGAAGATAATTTTGCAATCGTACAACAAAATATTGAATTAAGTCATATAAAACCTTAGTTCAACTTTGTTTACAGTATGCGTCTACGGTCTTTTGGTTTTCGATGAATCTGCATTTGATGAAACGTTCATTTTTCGACGAAATGCCGTTCGATGAAATGTCCCGGGACGACTTCATATTGATACGGGCAGCACAGCGTGGCGATGGCAATGATTTAATGACAGAATGATAATGCGCGTGACATGAGTCGCGTGAGATGAGTCGTCATTGTCGTCGTGACAATACCCCTCTCCCCCCTCCCGAAGTCGTGACCTCTTGGGCACGATGGTCAATGTTGATGAGCGATGAGGGAGATGAGTTTCGGATTGTTCGTGGAGGTAGATGTGGATGTCAGTGGACGAAAGATGAGGTGACGCTGTGCTGCCCGCAGTAGCCCGGCGCCTCCGGTCCGCTTGCCATGCCTTGCCATGCTGCTGTCGTGAACGTCGTTTATCTACGGGGCTGGGGATCGTCTTGTCTGGTCTAGTCTCGTCGTCGTCGGATGTGTCGCGTCATCTGGGCGGGCTGGGGCGTCGACGACCATCACAGCAGCGTTGGGGCCAGAGGCGCAGCAATAGTACACGAAGGTCTTGTAGATGGTCGTAGATGGTCTTGTAGGGGTGTCTGAGGGGAAGCAAGCCAGCACCTCCACCAAATGATACAGGCAGCACAGCGTGGCGACGGCAATGATTTAATGACAGAATGATAATGCGCGTGACATGAGTCGCGTGAGATGAGTCGTCATTGTCGTCGTGACAATATCTCCATTCTTATAAAATACATTTCTATATTTTTTGTGTGTGCGTTTGCTGTAACTTGTGCACTCAACAACTTCTGACCTAAGAAAATTATCAATTTGACGGTGGTCTGAGGTCAAAAGAAGTGCTACACTGTTTCTAATGCTACAATGTAGAAAACTTTCTGCACATCCTCCGCTTCTCCAGAGAAACTGGGGCTGGGTCAAGTCAAGTCAATCAAGTTGTCCTTTCGTGCCTTCCCTTCACTTCTCGGCTTCTTCCCGGACCATTCCGACGTCTTGCCATGAAGGGCGCGTTGATCCGCAGCAGCCAGTTGGAGTTTTTGGGCAGGGACAGGATGCTCATACGAGGGTGGTTCCATAAGTTTCCGGCCCGACCAACTTTTAATAGTCATAGAGACGAAACAAGTGTATCACTTTTCGACATAGTCACCCTTAACTTCGATGCACTTTTGACACCTTTCAACCAGCATTCTTATGCCCTTGAAAAAATAGTCCGAAGTTTTGTCCGTAAAATGCTGGAAAACTGCCTCTTGCACCTCACTATCATTTTGAAATCTCCGTCCTCTGAGATCCCTCTTCAGGTTTGAGAACAGGAAGTAGTCACTCGGTGCCAAGTCTGGACTGTAGGGTGGGTGGTGGATTTCTTCCAAGCCGCAGTCCTTCAGTGCAGCCTTGGCAACAGAAGCCATGTGGACAGGGGCATTGTCCTGGAGCAACTGGACACCTCGACTCAACCTGCCGCGCCTCTTTTCCTTGATGGCGTCTCGCAGTCGGTGCAGGAGTGAAGCATAATAAGTCGCATTCACTGTGGTGTTCCTCTATTTGAAGTCGATGAGGATGATCCCGTGACAATCCCAATATATTTTTGCCATGATCTTCTTTGTGGATTGTGTGACCTTGGCTTTTCTTGGGGGTGCTTCTCCTGGTTTGCGCCATTCCACGACTCCTTTTTCGAAAGGGGATTATAGTAGAGCACCATAGTCTCATCCCCTGTGACAATTGACTTCAATATTTCTTCTTCGTTCTCTTGACAGAGCTCCAAAAACTCTTTTGCACAGACGACGCGCTGTTGCTTTTGAACTGACGAGAGAAGTCGTGGCACCTATCTCGCACTGACCTTTTTCATGTGAAGGCCCTCGCCGATGATGCGAAAAACGGTTGTTTTGGAAAGCCCCAGCCTTTCTGAGATTTCCTTCACCTTCAGACGCCTGTCGCTCAGCACTTCCTCCTCGACAAGAGACAAATTTTCTTGTGTCACCACTTCCACTGGACGACCATCGCGTGGATCATCTTCGATGGACTCTCGTCCCAGTCGAAACTGCATAGCCCAGTCTTTTACCGTTTTGTACGACAGAGGCTTCCCTGTACACGTTGTCCAGTCCCGCTTTCATAATTTCTTTAGGCGAAAGTCTCTCTTTTGTCAAGAATTTTATCACAGCGCGGTACTCGATTTTTTTCCATTTTAACTGAAGAGTGCACCCTGGCTGTTTGAAATGCCGCTCTCCAACCGACAAAAGCATGGAGAGGGTTGAGGGTGGTGATCCGGCCCTCCAACAGATGGCACCACGCGTCCTTAATCGCATTTTCAAATTCCCGCGCATTTTCTACCTCGGGCCCGGGAACTTATGGAACCACCAGATGTTTCTGTGAACATCCTGACCTTTAGCTATCCTGGGGCGACTGCGGCTCGTCTGACGCAAAAGATTCGCAGACTTCGGCTACAGCACCTTGATTTCATCGTGCTATATATCGGCGGGAACGACCTGCAAAGTGGAAAGCCAGTGGGTGATCTATTACGGGACGTAACGGTAAGTTGTATGACGCAATCACTTTCGTTTCTCTCGAATCGATGATTCCACATGTAATGGATGGCGCATGATATACATGGAATTTACAGGAATGCGTGGAGGTGGTGAGACAAGTTGCCAACCACATCTTCTTGTTACGACTTATGCCGCAGCTGAGGAACCCCGCGGTATCTCCTGAGATTAGACTCTACAACAAGCAGTTAGCTCAACTTCGCCAGGTGGCATCGGGACATGTCACATTGCTGAACGTGGATGTACGTATATAATGGGAATCTCTTGAACTTAGCTTGAAATATCATCGTGTCAACACGAACGTGTGCTTTGGGTTTTACCTGTAATGTGTTCAACACATGCGCTGCTTCAGTGTGGTAAATTCGCTCTTTTCCACTGGTGCAGTGCTATACAGTCGCCGTCCGATTTTTCGGACTCGGCGGGGATCGCGCAAGAGTCCGAATAATCGAGCAGTCCGAAAAAACGAATTTCGCTTCAAAATAAACTTTACTAAGCCCTAGTAGGCTGGAAAAATTTGTCGATGCTTTCCTAACGCGCTTCCAGCTCTGCCTGATCACATCAGCTTCTATTTCCCGAAGCGACATTTCGTCACTGTAAGTACACTGACAGAGGCACCGCCGTCATCAAGTCCGCAAGTCGGCTTCACCTAACGCATGCGTGCTTTAGGTGAAGCTCGCTTTACAGCGCTGTCGCGCGACTCGCGGGCGGAGAGCACGTGCTGGGCCGTTGGCCAAAAACGAAAACGCAAAAGCGCTACGACATACCTCTTCCACGAGCTACTACTATACTACAGACCCCATCCGCAAAGCTCCCAGCATCGGGGTAGTAGTTCTGACAATCGCCGCTTGGCTATGGGATTTGGCGCTAGCTCGCACTATTCGTTACCACGTGACTTGCCGAAACCGCGGCAATACATGGTAGGCTGTGTTGATGACGACGGAGCAATAAGCGTAGCGCGTGCTTAGCAACAGCCTGTGTAGCACGAAAGACGGTGGCAAGAGTGGCAGTGTCGTTCCCTCTCCCCAATAATGCTATGTGGCGCTTGCAGTGGCCACTACCGTAACTATCCCATGACCCGGCTCTCCCATAGGCAATCGCCAGTTGTCCAGGTCTCTAGCATAGAGTAGGTCGAGCCTCTTCTACTCAGAGGAATGGGAAATCAACAATCATCACTGCTTACGAATCTCATCGTCGTATCATCTGATACGAATTTCAGATGATACCAGTGTTTTCCGTCACCCCATGAGAGAAATTTGCGGGTTGGGCAAACAGAATCCGAAATATCGAGCGACAGAGCTGCACGGCGTCCGAAATTTTGGACGTTCTTATACATCACCTGTATGGGACCCGCGGCCGTTCCGCGAACGAGTCCGAATAATCGAGCATGTCCGAAAAATCGGTCGGCGACTGTATTAGTGGCTTTGATGATAGCAGGGACAATGGAATGGGCCCGACATTAAGCAGTACAGGCTAATGAATGTCTGGTTTTCTGAAAGCTTTCTTTTCGATACACATTTATAACCAACACTATTGCCTATCATCCTTCCTTATAATACAAGGTACTGACAAAAGCGAAGGAGCCGAAGGAAGGAATACTGGAAAGGGACGGCTACCACATCTCCCAAGGGCGTGGACTTTCCTGCATCGCAGGAATCATCACCTTAGCGCTCACAAAGAGATATGGACCATGGATCAAGTTGAAGCACACGAGGCCTATTACCTACATGAGGAGAGCCAAAGCCTGTGACATGTGCGGTGCAAAAGGTCATGTCAACGGGGAATGCTGTGACTTCCTTGTGTGAATGTCAAAATGGGGTGACACAAGCGAGTTGGTGTATGATACTTAGAAGCAGCATTTCCTTGAGCCACATGAAGGGAGATACAGACGAAGAGGACAACTGCCCTTGTGTTTTCCTCTTGGCTTGTATATTTATTCATAGGGCAAAAAGAAATGAAGCCTCTATCTATCATACACCAGCTCTCTTGTGCACTTGTAATTTTTTCTGCACATGAGAACGTTGTGTCGCAAGGTAGATAGTAGGAACCTTTCTTCAAGGAAACGGCATTTCGATTTTTTTATTTGTAACTGTTTTTATAAGACTCAGAAAATGTAATCATCCCCAAAGTATTCGGCGCACGAAAGACCCTCCTTTGGGAAAAATTAATCTACAGATCCGACCACTGTGACGTCGCTCGTAGTAGTCTCGCGACGTAAAGCCCCGAATTATTATTATGAAACCAGATCAGTCTCGAGGCGGGTTTGCGCCCGGGCCAGGGTAAGCGCGAAGCCCCTCCTCACTGGCGCGAGAAGCTCTGTAAAGAAAGAAAACGCTCATTTGCGCTGCCGAGATCGTAAATTCAAACTCTCTTCAATCCCATTTTATACTGTCCAGCCAACCTCCCATATGCCCCCCGCCCGCATCGTAAAGGCTGTGTATGAAACCTAAAAGTAATCATCCTTCATATAGCCGTAGCCCTTTCTGAGTTCTCGACATAATCCCAATCTGTGTAATTTAATTATTACACGAATTTGGAACGTTTTATTGCGAGCGGCGAATTCAGTTTTCGACCAAAAAGTTTTCAACTGCATTGAATTATTCCTTGTCTGCCATGTGATTTGGCATAATATCCGGTGTTTGTCACACCATGTGGTCAAAGTCGTCCGCAGACCATCCTTGTGCCGCGAGTGACCTGTCACCTTACAAATATATAGTTGGAGAATAAAGGTCCTGAGACTGCCTCGAGGCGTCTAGTCACGCATTCTTGTTATCAGCCACGCAAACATAGGCTGACCCACCTTACGTGTAAATTTACTGCCAGTAATCACTATATTTTGTGGGTCTTGCAGCCTGACATTGGCATTGACATACATTGTTTCTAGCAATGGCCATGATGATTGTGAGACTAAATAAATTGATGTGTGACTGTTTCAACCTGTCGCCGGTGTGTGTGTGTGTGTTTCTTTTTTTTTCATTTGCTAACAGCGAACTTAGATTAACCGGATAGTAAAGTAATTAATATGCTGTGCCAGAGTGGATGCACCGCTAAGCAAAACGACCGCTAAAACGTTGCTGTCATAAAACATCATTCAACGCGATTTCAACGCCTTTGACAGACATCGAAAACATGTGAAGCTATGAGACGCCGCGTTCAAATCAACTGCATATCCACTTACGAAGTGATCAAGCGTTTTCTTTGTTTCGTGTCCGGGAATATGTTGGCCTCCCGATTTCACTCATGTTCGCCAATCGTCCCCCAGGCAATTCAGAACTGATTGGACGAGAGCGGTGCGCTCTGTCTGTCGATGTATCGCGGAAGTATAAAAGTATGCAGAGTTCAGTGCGCAGTGCTTGTCTTATTGTACACAAGAATAAATACAACACAATTTCAAAGCTTCCTTCGACAACACAATTTCAAAGCTTCTTTCGAGGAGCACTTGCTACACAGACTTGGCATTCAATGCATAAAATGCATAATTAGAGGATAGAGAGTTAGTTAAAGAGGTTATTATTCAATGCATAGTGCACTGAATCAACGACCCACGTCACATTTCTGTTTATTTCGCCTGTTTGTAGCAGATCTGTATACTATGCTGTTTCGACCTCATCACGCATACACACATTCAATGGCTCGTTCTTGGCTGCTCCAGGTTTCCTTCCTGCCATTGGTGTGCATACTATGTTTCCTACTGGTTCCACAGTCTTGCGTCCCTCGTCCATTGCCGACCCGGCTGAACACTGGCACGGCCACTGACGAAAGCACCCTGGCACTTTAGCCAGGGTGCTTTCGTCTACCTGTGCAGAAATGAGCACACACTGTGTTATTAATTTGCTACACATAATGTGCATAATACTTACATTTCTACGTGGTCAAGTGGAACTAGTCTTGAAGGCAGAATCAAGCTGGAGCGAGGGTAAAACACTAGGAAGAAAGCTACATACCTGAGTGAAAAATTCACAATGAAAATCACACTGACACGCAGTAGGCGGGGTAGAGCAACTGCGTAGTGATCGTCTGCGAAGGAGCTATGCAACGACGAAGTAAAACACAAGACATCCGAGGTCGCACACATATAGCAGTAACGCGTGGACTGGATATCCGGGCTAACTGTTGGAAGAACCCTAAATTCGACGACGACTCTCACACGTCCTTACGATATTCTTTTGGTTGTCCCTAGGAAGTCAAAGGACCGATGTAGGAGAGTGTGATGATGCAGCAGGGACATAATCTACCATGAAAGAACTGATGTTCTGAGGCTGGAACAACATAGAAGGGACAATTACACAGAAAGCCTCATTTTGCCTGGAAGAGGCTAAGAAGGCGTGTTAGCTTAGCTCAATTGGTAGAACCCTGGACCGGCATTCCAGAAGATGCGGGTTCGAGTCCTACAGCTGGCTAACCTTTTCAGTGACTTTCATCTTTCATAATATACCATCGTTTTTTTGTACCTTATTTGTTTTCGCTAGAAACAACACGAACTCTTGACAACTGTTTGGTTTCACTGATTCATATTGACAAACTGCCGCGTAAAGTGTAGTACTTCCCATAATGGAAATAAGCGCGCCGATTTAAACAGACAGAAGTCCAGAAGGCAAAAAAAGAAAGAAAATGAAGAAGTCTTGCCCGGAGCACACAAAGGCCGAGAAACCCACCTCGAAAGGTACTGGAATTCCCTTCCAAAGAAAAATCAGACACTGTTCATTGCTTGCTATGCAATCCTCCGAAGGTTCGGGAGTACTGCTCGCCTCCGACACAAAACAAAGGGTGAGCTATTGAAGTTTAATTACATTTAGCAAACACACACTACTCAAGCGACGAATTGCTTGAAATGTCAACTCGCAAGCAATGCGAAGTCTATGTTTCTTACTCCTTTGGTTTGAGACATCCGGGTAGGACCTTCGAAAGTCAAGAGCAGTGCTACCGAATCGCGCTTTTCTGGCTTTTCCGCGGTAAATGCTCCAAGTACCAAGGTGCCTTTGTGCCTTTTCGGAGGGCAGCGTCTCTTCTGACGAATGTCATTCAGCCCCTAGGATCGGCCCAGAAAGCAAAACAAATGTGTCACTCAGTATTTGCAGTCTTAGCAGGAAAATGGAGCAAGGTGGCATTTCTCGTCCCTTGAGCTACCTGCTGGGACTGGCACAGGATGTACCTGAATGACTCTTCACGGACAATCCGCGAGTGTCAACCTCAGGACATTCTGGGAATACAAATCGAAGGACAAGAACACGATGACACTGTGAGGACGTCCTGGGGACCGTCTGTGTTCTTGGGGATACGTAGAATAATCGGATCCTGAGTCGACTTCCATCTGGCATTCAGACCCATCTATCCTCACTTTGGTGTACTGCTTCCGGAGAGTGGATGTTCCTATTTCGTCCACATTGTTCATCTGATAGATACTTTCAGTATCTGAGACATGTTTTTCTGGCTGTTCAACCACATGCATTGTTGGCGAAGATTTTTGACCCTGTCGCTGCCGGGCAGGTGTTTGTACTTTCTGGTCCCGAGAGTTGTTTGCACAACACGCGTGTTCGATGTGTCCATTTTTGTGGCAGTGACGGCAAATTGTTTCTCGGAACGGATCACAGTCACGTGACACTCCACGTTGTGGCACGAAGTCTTCGGGGACTCCTTTGAATGTTGGGACTCCGCTGTGGATCCTTTGTGGTTACGATCCCGGCGATCATTATTGATGCGAGGGGCTGCGAAGGAAACCCCTGAGCTTGTATTTCCTTCACTTGATCGGCCGCTGCTTCGGCAGCGCGGGCTTTTGCTCTAGCCTCTCGAAAGTTAAATCCGTTTCGGCGAGCAGATGCCGTTGTACCCGTCATCACGAATGCGGCACACGAGCTGATTACGTAGTCTTTCACTCAGAGGTGGATCCGAAGTTGCAGTCCTGTGCTAGCCGGCGTAACTCATTCACGTATGTAGTGATACTTTCGTCGGAATGTTGCACGCGTTTGTAGAACTGGAAGCGGCTGTATATTACCGATGGCTTCGAAGTGAAATGACTTTTCAACAGTGCGATCAGTTCATCGTTGGGCTTTTTGGATGGAGACTCTGGTGAAACGAGGGATCGAACGATTCCATGTGGTCGTCTTGATACCACAAAGGCCAGCAGGGTAGCACGCTCTTTTGCAGCATCTGCGATTGCATTAGCTTCGCAATAGAAGCGCAGTTGATCCGCGTAGACACCCCATGAAGAGGGATTCGAAACATCGAACTCACTTCCGATGACTGCCATCTGGAGTCCATGAATTTGTGAATCGGGCGCAATCACTCACGCACGCTCAGTAGATCCCATCCTGGTCGCCAGTGTTGGGTTCGGGAAGATTGAGATTCCGTTGATCACGATGAACTCAAACTTTATTGGTTTATGGACTGCATATGTCAATTCTGCAAGAATGGAGACGTCGGACTGGCGCACCTGAGTGAGTGCATCGCGTGATCCCCTAAACCAGAGAACACGCGCTTCCCACGATACATGAACTTCTTGCGCCAAAGTGGCACTGTCCCACCTGCCTGACACGACACAACAATAAACAACAGGTTATGAGTACATTTTTATCATGCATAGAAAGTAAGTAGTCATACAATTTACATAAAAATTGATCATAGGAGTCAGCGGCACGATAAACAGCACAAAGGACTAATGATAGCTCCCAAATAGATACTTTCAAAAACAAACTTTCATGTTCAATGACTTGGTCTATGATGGAGGCCTCAACCCCGTACTTCACAATAACCGCCACGTGAGCCTCTATCTCGTCTGTATACCATGCAACCTGGTGCATACCTGCCCAGATTTCGTTCAGTCTCCCGATTGTACTTATGCGCCCTCCAGTTAGGGTTGCCACCTTTCGGGGTGAAAAATACCGGCTGAGGGAGAGGAGGTGGAATAGAAGGAAAGAGAAAGTGGCTGAGGGGTGGATGAGCAGAGACAGAGAGATAATACGAGGAAACAGACGCTCCTGTGTGTGGCCGGATCATTGATGTTAGAAATTGCTATAAACGGGCATCAACGGTACACTGGATCGTATTGGAGCAACCAGATTGGACTGTTATTTACTTTGAAAAGCGCATCGACGCACACAAGCCCTTCTTTGCAGGAGATCTCATGATGGTTGTATACGACCTAAGTTCTATCTGGCTTGACACAACCACCAATAGCTTTGCACAACCACTGATCTTGTCCCCTCCGAACACAAGGCTTAATGAATAACAATTATAATAATAATAAATAACAAAGGAAACGACTGGTGACTGCGGAGTTGGGTCTGTGCTCCAGATTTATTCAAGCTGTAGTGGAATGTTGAAGGGAAAACCTCGCAAAAGCCCCTGTGAAAGGTATTGAGCCACAAATACCGGCAAAAGGCTGCCGGTATCACCTTCCTACCGGCAACCGGCAGAGCGAGCAAGTAACCGGCCGTGCCGGTATAACACCGGCCTGGTGGCAACCCTACATCCAGTACGTCTCCTGGAAAATTGGTGCCTTGGGTTTTTCTTCTCGCAAGTACTGTCAAGGACACTTCTAACTTTGTACTCGTTTCTGTGGCCGCGCTCCGATAAGCGCCATGCTAGCGGCCAAGGTCGCAAATAAAAAGTGGACTCGTCCATGGGTGGCCGGGTGCCGACAAGGTATCGCATTGCCGCACGAAGGCGTTGGAAGGACCGAGGAATTTACAATAAAGAAAAACGTAACAAGGGAAAGCAGACGCGATAACAAAGCGTGATCTTCTTGCTCCTTACAAAACAGGGCACGGCAAGTGACAACAGATTAAGATAGTGATAATTCCCTCTCACACCGTCTGCTTTCCTTTTGTTACGTTTTTCTTTGTTTTTACACGTTCTTTCCAACACCTTCGTGCGGAAATGCGATACCTCGTCGGCACCCGGCCACCCCCGGACGAGTCCACTTTTTGTTTGCGACCTTGCCCGCTAGCGTGGCGCTTATCGGAGCGAGACCACGGAAACGAGTAGAAAGTTAGAAGTGTCCCTGAAAGTACATTCCTGAAGAAATAGACAGCCCGTAACACATGTTTCGCAGCATGATCATCCATGGCTGAAGGTCGCGGCAGATTGCTTGTTTCATTGTGTCGGTGTTTATCGTGAACACGTGCTATCGTCCTGTCGTCAGTCCAATCGCGTACAATAGTTTCATCTCCTCTGATAGGGCCCTCCAAACAGAAGAAACACCTGCACGTGTTAGTCCTACGTGCCAAGTGCCTTTTTACAGGTTTTCTGGTTGAGCACAACCAACCGCAGAGCGTAAGCGACCACGTGTGACCGCAGTTCCGGAAGATGTTCCCAAAATATGACGAAGCGAAGCACCACTTGTGTGGACGGATCATCATACAAATGTATGAGGATCATGCAACTGTAATAGTGTTCCAAGTTTATCCACCTTATTTACAATAAACCTCATGTTAAATGATAATAAACAAAGTAGATGTGTATCGCACTTCGAGCTCTGAGGCTGAAACGACTTCTTTTTTATTAGCATGCGAGAGTTTGTTGCATCATCCCATATGTACACCTTATCGTCGATGATAAGTTTGTCATGTTTCAAGAAAGTTTTTTTCCTCCCTCTTTCTCATCCTTCCCGCTGTTCCATAGCAACTTGTGCTAATACGTGTACGTACGTGAAGAATAATCATTCTCTATGCTTATTGTGTGTGCCTTTTAACTTCTTCCCAGGCAAAAACCTGGAGTGGGACCACTTCGAAGTGGATTATTGGACAGGAACCACTTGGAATGTGGAACCATTCACTGGCTGGGACCAGTTAAAAGTGGAACCAGTTTCACGGTGGTGCCACTTGAAGTGGAACCAATGGAATTTATCCAGTGGTCCCCTCTGCTAAGTGGTCACGCATCCGACCACTTAGCAGATGGGACCACTGAATGCATGACCGAAAGTAATGCGTAGAAAAGCACATACTGTTCAAGTAAATATTGTTTATTCTGCTATGATCATACACTAAGAATAAAGAAATAATCGATACATCTCTCACGTACTAAGTCGCACACGGGTAATCACTCACTGCGTCCAGACGAGGCATGTGCTTGTGTTGAATTTGCGATGCACTCACGGACAACAGGGAACATGGCGTTTTGTTGACCACCTCACACCTGTATCTTCTCAGAGAAGATGACACCTCTGTCCATGTAGGTCGCGACATGTACCCTTTTCCTCTTCACCAAACGATCCTAATCTTTATACTCGTCTTAACCATGTTTCTCAGGTTCCTCTAGCTCCTGAAATAAAACAGATAATCAGTAGTAATCGGAGCACCACGGTAAGCACTTATACCTCTTAACGTCGGAAGAAGCATTTTGTGCACTCCGTTTGGCGTTTCATCGTCCGGTTCTTCTGCGGACGCCGTGTCTTCCTAGCGTCGAAACTTCTCCGAGATATCGCCAATGTTTCACATGACTCATTGTCATCACGTTGTCTTAGAAAACGCACTAAAACCACGTAAATAGTGCACAGGAGATGCCCGATCCCCGATCTCTGCCACGGCAACCGAAGAGAAAAAGCAACCTTGCAACGTCGCTGGGACGACGCGTCCAAGTTCCAACTGACGCTCTCTCTGCTCCCTCTCGCCCTCCCGCGGCCCGCCGTCCAAATTTGAATTGAAAGCCTCCCGCCGCACCGGGGCGCCCTCATAATTATTGCATCTGCTCTAGTTCTTCTAATTATTTGGCGGAGTGTGTCATCATTTGATTGTGTCTTTTGGCATTTTGCTGGCACCTTTTATGACATTTGCCTTTAGATGGGAATATGAGCACGAATCGAAGTTAGAGCATATATTTTATCGAAGACGTAGACGGATAAAAAACAAGAAATATAGATCATATGTGTGCTAAAATATATCAAAATAATGGCTAAAAAAACAGAAGGGTATATGGCAAGAGTGGACTCTTCTTCCCCTAACGGATCTCAAAAGGGGAAGTTGCCCAGCTTGGAATCTCAAGTGGTTCAACTGACCATTGTGGGAACAAAATGGTACCTGTGAGGTACTGAAGCATTTGAGGCCAGAGCGGTACCACTGATTTCACCAATGTGGAACCAGCCACCCCACTTGCGAATCCAGCTGGGACCATCAAGATCCAACTGGAACCATTCCGGGACCATCCACATTCAACTGGAACCATTCTGGAACCAGTCCAGATTTTTGCCTGGGCTGGTGTTGTACAAGACAGCCTCCTTCGCTCTATAATCTTATATACAGCAAAACTTCGTTAAAGGGGCACTAAACAGGTCGCCAAATATTTTCCAGTAGTGTGAAATCCATGAAAGAATGCACCTCACACTACCCTAGTATACCCTTGGTTCAACTCAACAGCGCACATTGACCTAGAACAATGCTATCAAAGAGGAGCAACCCGCGTGCGTCTCTCCTTCGCCTCTGACGTCATGCGGTTACGTGGAGGCTCGCCAGCGTATCATATGGCAGCAGAGAGCAATGACGTTTCGGATTGCTGAGCCAATCAGCTTAGGATCAGCTGTAGCGCGGAGTGACTGGTGGTCCGGCTGTTGTGCCGGACTACGTTGTGCAGGTTTCAGATCCAGCGGCACGGAGTCCCTGACCGAATTGAGCAATGTTGAGCGTGAAATTATTATGCGCACTTCGGCAATTAGTTCATTATACGGCATGACCCCAGAACGCTCAGGGACGCTTGCATCAACATTGGAAACCGCGTCAACTGAGAATCTCGCCGAAACGAGCCCGGACCACGTTGATCGGGTCGGAAACACAAACTGGTAAGTGGAAGTTACTACATCGCATTGTGTATTGTGCAAGGCATTGTCTCGTCTTAGAGCTTATCGAATTATGTCGTAATCACCACATACTATCAGGTCATAGGTGATGGGTTGGTATACTTGACGGGTGACCTAGCCGTGAGGTTTCGGTACTTGCCCCTGTCTCGGGTCTTCGCCGACTGTCATATTCATTCTATCATGTTCTTTGGCACCTTGATGCTTGTGTTCGTCTATTTGTGTTCCGGACTCAGAATAGTTACTTCCCGTAGGTGTCGATGCGGGAACTGCGTTGGCATGCCAACATCAATGGAATCGGTATGCTGCCACGATTACGCTGCCGTAGAAGAGATGATTGAAGAAAACGGGGTGAAATGTATTACGGAGCCTGATGAGTTTGCCTCCGCCTGTATAAACGAAGTGGTCCTGCGCCTTGCAAACAGAGATCTGCGACAACGTGGAGTAAAGACTGGTAGAGGAAGAAATGAGTGAGTATATAGGGACGCCGTGAAATTACGTGCGTTAGACTCAGCACAGCCACTGGTGTACTTTTGTATTGGAACACGCAAGCGTGCATGTTCCCTTTCTTATCAAGCTGTTACATTCTTTCTTGCTGCAAAATCTCCGTCGTTTGTTTTGTGAGATTTAGCATCATGAATCAACTTTGCAGAGTTCTTTCCCTTTCTAGTCCATTTCTGCATTCAAGATTCTTCTCTGTCGCTAATATTTACACCTCGCCTTGTTTCAGACAGTACCGTTTTACTGCATACCGCTAGTTTGTACTGTGGGTGTGGGAATATTTGGGGAAATATAACCGAAAGCCTCTGCCATCATGTGCAATAAACATAATCAGGAGGCGTTTCCCTTCAAGAGCATACAGGGGGTTTCGTTTCCCCAAGAAAAGCACAGCACAATAAATTTATTTGCACGTCCCTCTTTTCATGTGTTTATTCTTTTTTCTGACATGACATCCTTTGCTCTACATACATACCCCATCTATGTGCTATACATATGTGGAGTAAGCATGTATACAAATATACATATACAGCATAAACAACAATGCATTTTATCCGTGTGTGCAGACATAATATGCCACAATTGTCTGTTGTGGTTCTCGAAGGCCAAATTTCTACTGACTGGCCCCATGATGGCCATACGATACGCACCCCGAAAGTCGCTGGTGAGGCGTGTTAGCTTAGCTCAATTGGTAGAGCCCTGGACCGGCAATCCAGAAGATGTGGGTTCGATCCCTACAGCTGGCTAACCTTTTCAGTGACTTTCATCTTTCATCATCTTTCATACGATACGAGTTTGGAGCGAAGTGCTCCTCACAAATGCGCATGGTCCTCGGCAAGTTCTCTACCGCATTTCGCTGTCCCGCAAGATCTAACCACAAAGATCTCCGAGGTTCATCACTGGGTACACTGTGAAAAGTTATCCCCGCTGGCTGGTTCTTCGACCGTCTGTACGGGCACGTAGTCACAATACACACTGATGGCATGATGCCACTAGTCCCAACCCGAGTAGGGGTTGAAAAACAAGTTACACTGTACACATAAATCTACAATAGATTCACTTTTAACGAGACAGTTAAATTTCACACAAGTTTCACAATTAAACGATAATCAGCAGCAATATATACAACGTACTAGACGATTACATGAAGGCAAGGAACACAACGCAGAAACGAAAGCACGACAGCGAACGCAGTAGTGAGCTCTTCGAAACCCAGAGCTACCGAGCGCACGTGGTATTACGGAAGTAGCGCTGCCGGATGTTTATCCGCGCCTGCGATATACTACTGCGCAGAAAACATAGTGCGCACGTGAAATGAAATATACGATATTTCCGTGAAGTTCGAACTCCACAGCTTGTTTGTTGTAAGTGGGCGAAAGTTTTCAATTTATCTCAGTTCGTGTTATCGTAATAAATTGGGGAAAATGCGTCCTGTATTATGGTTGGTTGTCTAACCGCAACGTCAAAATGACGTCTAGCTATTGTTGACAAGGCATCGCTGGGCGGGCCATATGCACGAAAGAGTGCGGTAGATATTTTGTCGATTTGTATGTATACGGAACTTTTCAGCGCCAATAACAGGCGCAAAGGTTTCACTGTTCCCTACGAAATACAGCAGAACAATAAAATGTGCACCCTGTATACCTGTTTATTGCCCCTTTAAGTGGGATCGCAATGCACCAACGAAAATCTCCGAATTATCCGAATGTCGAATTATCGTACGGGAAACAAAACACGAGGTGCTGTTATCAACATACCTTTGTTGTGAAAAGAACTGTGAGAGCGTGGTTTGCTTTGTACCGGAGATCTGAGCCTTTAAAACAGCTTTTCTGATAATCCGCGGATAAGTCTGTGGCGTTTTTTAAACCGCGCAAACCAGTCTTCCTGTGCTTTGAAGGTTTCGATGCCAAATCTGGCCGCAAAATTTTCGGCTTGTGTGCAGGTCAGGGGTCCACTCAAAGGTAGCCCCACACGAGTTCGTAATCCAATGAAGAACAGCGTCTTCCATTGTCAGCCAAAAGAGTGTGCAGGTAGCACAAAGACTGACTGATACATGTGGTTTAAAGCGAAATTTTGCTTCAAGATGGCACCTGGCACCACTAACGGCCAGTGCCGTGTATGCCAAAAGGAGTCTGGCCATTAATGGGACCTGCCTATACCTGAGGCTCCACCCACTTTTTGAGGTACCTATCCAGTCACAGGTCGAAATACAGTTGTCTATTATTACATCCTTCCAGTACTTATACCTCACCGTTATTTACTGGGTGCCACCATTTTGGAGAAACTTTATTGATTCGGGTTGAAACGGATATCACTGGTGACAGACCAAAACGACGGATTTTGCGCCCACTTTTATCAACGCCATCGGCACAGAGAGAGGCATGTTGGGACGGCTCAGAATTGCAGAAATGGTTGTTGGCAGAAGTGATTTGCCAAGGGGATTGTCTAGATCGATTCTCCGTCTCAATCAACTTGGTACATTTCTTTTTGACAATGTCTTCAATTCTATCTACTGACGTACGCAGGATATTTACTCTTGCACACTTCTGCTATATTTCTTGCAAATTTCCCTCGAAATCATTTAGATGAATACCAAGACTTGATACAGCATTCTCAGTGCTCTCAAGTCGGGTTTTCAATATTGCGATGTCTGTCCTTATATCTTGTTGGTCTTGCACAATTTACTGAAACATTTCCTCTATTGTTGGAACAGAGTTAACTTCAACACCCCACAGAGAAGCAACCGACATGAGCAATAACAACCATAGGCGATAGAGATGCAAGTGTGTGGGCACAGCACAACAATTAGGCACCAATCACCAATAGGTACAGTAGAATGTAACCAACTTGAATAACAAAGAAAAACCGTGCCTTGAGCATCATTACTGCCATGCTCTCACCGCACCCACTGAATGTCTCTGGTTGAAGATATTCCTTAGAAGGGATAGCATGTGATGACGTCACAAATCTGTCTTGTTTGTATGGCTGGTTCACTGTCAATCCCAAGGTCATTTCCTTTAGCTACATCAGAATTGTTCTGCAAGACAGACGTTAACTTGACAAGCTGCCTCGAATCCGTAGGTACCCGTAGCTACCCGGGTTCGAATACCGGTGCCGGCTGTGCTGTCAAGGCTTTTTCGTCGCTTTTTCTCAGACGCGGCACAGTTCCCTTAGAAGTCGGTCTACGACGCACATTCCCCCGGGTGTTAATCAATACAGCAATCCCCTTCCCGGCCATCACCTCCCCCACCACGGGATATTGAGTAGTTGAAGACTCTGCAAGGTACGGAGAAGTTAACGTTTAAGGTTTAAGTGTGTGTAGTCTGTTTTTGAATGAGGAGAAGTGTCTTGAAGAGGCCACAGAGGGAAAACAAAATGTGTGCTACATTGGAAAATGGTTTTACCATGGCAATATTTCTTACGGGCTATCCAGGTCGCGTATGAGACAAAAAAAGTTCATAGCAATGCCTAAAGATTTTTGTACACTACCAGTCTACCTGTTATATTACAGTCTGTTATACAGAGTCTGATTTGTACGTGCTGCCACGTATAGTTGAGTGCTATAGGCTACTGTATATACGAGGGGTGTTCAAGTCAAGCTGGTGTGGTGTTCTCGTAGTTATGTTACGAACGGAGTTTCATCAAAACTGCGCGTGTTCGGGCGCCATGTTTATTTCGCAACTCCCGATTATCGGGGTGGGTACGTAGTTGCCAACGGGTCGCATAACTGTAGCTGCAGATGGAACAATAGGACACTACACTATATCCTCCTTGTGGGAGAGATTAAAGGGGAATATAGGACTAAAACAAAGAACAATACATGAAGTTAAAGTTCAACATCCTTTGGTACAAAGGCACTGAGTGGTTTGACTTTACGTAGTAATGTCAGTGAGGTGCACTGGGGGTCTTCGTTCTCGTGTGGGGTATCGTCTCTCAGGGCAGTATTGGCTTGGAGGTCCCACTGAGTTGCCATCTGCGTCTTTGCTGTTCGTTATAGGTGGTCGAGATAACAGGTCATCTGTGTCCAGTGTCATCTTGAAAAACCTCGCGTTGCGAACTATCGTTCGCTTATTGTTTGATGCCGTGACCTGCGATCTTTGATGTTGGTAATTGTATAGGGAACCTGCTCGTAGTACGGTGTGAATTTGTTGTGCCGAATTTGTTTACAAAGCACTTTCTGCCCCACGTGAAGTTGATGTGGTCGTGCATGTCTGCGACGATCAGCATTGTTCTTGTTGTGAAGTTTCTGATCAAGCATGGCTGATTTCACATCATCCATTTGAGCTTCCTCTTGATTGGAGATGAAGTATTGCGGGAGGAGGTTCTTCATTTTCCTGCCGAATAATAGTTCATAGGGTGTCTTGCCAGTTGTTGCTTGTTTGGTCGACCGGTAGGCCATGAGGAATATGTCGAGCTCTGCTGTCCAATTACTGCTAGTGTGGACATGTTTCTTTAGGGTTCCCATGAATCGCTCCGCCTCACCATTAGCTTGAGGCCATAGCGGAGTGATTCGGTGGTGATGAAAGCCAAGCTCTGCAGCAAACTCCTGGAAGTCTGCACTTTGGAATGGGGGTCCATTATCAGATCTAAGAAGTAGAGGGATTCCAAATTGAGCAAACACCACTCGAAGGATGGGGAGCACCACACGGGCACTGGTAGATCGTACCACATGCACCAGAGGGTATTTTGAGAAGTCGTCAATGATCACCATGGCGTAATTGCCGTCAGGAAAAGGTCCCCAAAAGTCCATTGAGAGTTCCTCCCAGGGCCCATTAGGGGGTTTGGTGATAGCTAGTGGTTCGCGAGTTGTCTGGGGTACTGCTGCTTGGCAGGGAAGGCAGCCTTTAATTGTTGTGTGCACAAGGCTATCCATGCCTGCGAACCAGACTTTTTCTCGCAATAGCTGTTTGGTCTTTACGATTCCCTGATGGCCACGATGTGCGAGTTGTACTGCTCGTTGCTGAAGGCTGGCGGGCAGGACAATACGGGTGCCTCGAAGAATAAGACCTTCCGGGGTGAACATCAATTCGTTTTTTGTAGCTGCAAATGGTTTTAGTTCTGGCGATGACCAGATGTCGCGTTTGGGTTGTAGCATGGCAGTCACAAGGAGCTGTAATTGCTGGTCTTCCTTTGTGTGTTCTACAATCTCTTCTACTGAGAAGGCATTGGGGACATAGTGACGTTGGATAAAGTTCACATATTCCGTTGGGACTTTAGTGATCCTATGCTGGGAGCTGCTTATAGGCAGCGGGTTCCTTGACAGGTACTCAGAGGGGTTACTCCTGCCTGCAGTGTGCTGTGTGTCAAAGACGTACTGCTGGATCCGGAGTGTTAGGCGTTCGATACGAGCCGAAGGTGATGATCTTGGGTTGCTGAGGATGCTCACAAAAGGCTTGTGATCAGTAAGTAAGAGGAACTTAGCATCACAAAGGTAGAGTCGAAAATGTTCCATGCCCCATACTACTGCAAGCATTTCTCGTTCAATTTGTGAGTAGCGACTTTCTACAGGTGTAAGTGCCCTGCTTGCGTAGGCAATCACTGCAGGTTCTTCCTTGGCGTCGGACCTCTGTGTGAGAATGGCACCGAGTCCATGTGGGCTGGCATCTACAACCAGTTCTGTCCGCTTTGATGAATCGAAGTAAGCCAGGGTGGAAGCATCTGACATGGCTTGTTTTAGGTGGTCAAAGGCGTCTTGGTGGCGCTTAGTCCGAGCCCAGGTTGCGTTTTTCAAGGTTAGTTCTCGTAGTGGCTGGGTAATGTCAGCGAGGTTCCGCAGAAATCGCCCAGAGTAGTTAACCATCCCAAGGGGACTCCTTACTTCCTGAGGGTTAGTTGGTGTTGGGACTTGTAAGAAGGCATTGATCTTCTGGGGATCGGGACGGACGCCTTCAGCCGAAAAAAATCAGTCCATATAAGGTTATCTCACTCTGGTAGACGTGACACTTCTTGTCATTGAGCGTTATGCCGACTTCTTGCAGTCGATGAAGGACAGCATCCAGAGCAGTGTGATGTTCGTTCTGAGTCTGCCCATAGACTATAATGTCATCGCTCACGTTCAAGACGTTTGGGATGCCGTTGAGGACTCGACGGATAGTGTTCTGAAATATTTCAGCTGCACTACTGATGCCAACATTGAGGCGTTTGTATCTGAATAGGCCAGCGTGAGTCGAGAATGTTGTGAGCTGTCTTGAAGGCATGTCCAGTTCCAACTGATGGTAGCCATTCTTCAGATCCAAGTTGGAGAAGACTTTTGCTCCATTTAGTGCTAGAATGATGTCGTCCACAGTTGGGCAGAGATGTCATTCACGTTGTATGGCCGTGTTCACAGCACGCATGTCGACACAAATTCGAATTTCGTCGGGGTGATGCGGCTTGGGGACAATTACGACCGGGGAAACCCATGGAGTTAGACCGTCCGCTGGTTCGATGATGTCTTCATATAGGAGCCGTTGGATTTCGTTTTCCGTGGCCTCACGCAGTGCAAAGGGTATACGACGGTGGGGTTGGGCTACAGGGGGTACACTTTCATCCACAAAGAGATGGATTTGTTGCTCCTTGAGTTTTCCAACACCGTTGAACAGGCCAGGAAATGATTCCACAATAGCTTCTTTTGTTGTGGTGTCCTCGACTTGATATGTGATGTGGACAAGGCCTAAGCCAGGTGCTGCCGAAAAGCTAAGAAGCGGTGCACAGTCGCCAGGAGTGACAAATAGGTCTTCTTGGATGTCCTTCCCTTTGTATGTCATGGTGACAGAGACTTTCCCAAGTATTTGCAGTGGGGAAGTTGCTCTGTAGGGAAACACCTTCACAGACGTTTTTTTTTTTTTTTTTTTGGATTGTGTTTAGGTGACAGTCTCGAAGGCTGTTTTCTCCGCCGTTGCCCCTGTATCGATCAGAAAGGTGATGGGGGTGCTGTTAGCCATGATGACTGCTCTTGGGGCTTTACTTCTTGAAGGCGACGTGAATGTCGCAAAGTCTCATCAATGTCTCATCGCTGCCTGAACTGTCATGGTCCACCGCTTGAATCTTCTCCTTTGATGACCTGCACACCCTATCTAAGTGGCCAATCTTGCTACAGGCTCTGCATTCCTTGCCCTATGCTGGACAGTTTTGTTTGCCGCCGTCGTGTGGCCACTTGTCGCCGCAGTTTCCACATATTGTCGAACTATCACGGTTGTGTTGAGGTGCCTCCTTATCTCGAGTTGGTGCTCTTTTGCCATGTTGCAAATGTTTGTGTAGTGCATTCACGGGCGCAGCGCTTTCAGTGTTTCTTTCGATTTCTGAAACGTCGCGTTCAATTTCTTCAAATAGTCGACCTTGCTTGAGAATGTCCGATAAATCAAGTGAGTGGAGCATCGCGTATTTGCGCAGGCGAGACGATGTTGTTGCGAGGATGAGTTGGTTTTTAATTTCTATATCAACATTTGAGAAGTTGCAATGACGGGATAGTTCCCGAAGACGCGCGTAAAATGCATCGAGGCTCTCACCATCATTTTGCTGCGCTTGACGAAACCGGTAGACAGCAAATGTTGGGTTGACTCGCGGCGCAAGGTAGGCGTCGAGCTTAGCTTTGGCTGCATCGTATTCAGAGGTTGACGTTTCCTGTGTTGCTTGAGTCGCTGTGGTTTGCTGGGTGGTCGTGCTGATGGATGTACTGGGCACAGTTTGCGTGCAGGCTTCAGGGAGCGATCGGAAGAGGTCGTATATTTCCTCGCCTACATAGTGCAGAAGAAGGGCTTTCTTGCGCTGGGCCTCAGTGATGTTGCATGCTATTAAAAAGTTCTCAAAACGTTCAACCCATTTCGCCCACTCAAGGCCGATGCTGCTGCATAGGTGGGCATTTTCCTGCGGCCTCACCCATCCTCACCTCACGAAGCACGGACTTTATCAGCCTCACTCACCCTCACCAAATTTTCCTCACCAGTAACTTAACCTCAGTAGCCCTCACCCTCACATTCCATTTCAAATTTTTCCCTCACGAACCTCACTTCAGTGCATCGGGATCCCGAAAGGCCTAACGATCCTCATCCTCACATGCCTTCACCTCATGAGGCTATTCACGACCCTCATGGCCTCACGTATCTTCACCTCATGAGGGTCCTCATCCTCACTTGTCCTAACCTCATGAGGGCTCTCATGGCTTCAGGAGTCCTCATCCTCACGTGCCCTCACCTCATGAGGGCCCTCATGTTCTCACGGCGCCTCACGTACTTTCGCCTAATGAGGACCCACATAGCCTCACGTGTCCTCATCCTCACGTGCCCTCACCTCATGAGGGCCCTCATGGCCTCATGTACCTTCACCTCATGAGGACCCACATGGCCTCATGTGTCTTCAAGTCACGAGGAGACACGTGAGCCTCAAAAGAACTTTCACATGAGACGTCGGCGTTTATCTACTGTGTCGGTAGTTGGTACTAATGATACTGCACGGCATTAAACTGTTTACAGTGTTTCGTGCTGTGCTTGGATAAATGTGCTGACAGTTGTTACTGTCACAGTGAGGTTTAATGTTAGTGTTTGGCATCAGTAAAGTGCAGCTCGAAATACTACAGTGCAGATGTACTGTTACGGAAATGATCGGGTGGTGGCGGGGAATAGTGCTTGAAGAGATCCTGTACTCGATTCTCAGAACCGTATGACGCTGCTGCCAGAATCGGAGGATACGCTCAGAGCTGAAGTGTTTGGGCACAACGGTGGTACTTAATCGCACCTGCAATCAGGTTGTGCCTTTTTGTTGTTGTTTTTTCTTCACCTTCTTTTACATTTCAAAGGCGCGCTACAGTCACGGGGATTCCAGTTTTGCTGGCTTCGTTTTGAGGAGACAAAGAAAGAATTTGAAAATTCTTACAACTCCATGATGAAAAACCCGAGACTGGGGAAAAGACGAAAAACAGAGATCATGTCGCTACAATACAGCACTGAGACGGGACGAAGGGCGGTTAAAACAAGAAGACAAACGTATCTGCAATCATCATTTTTTTTCATAATTTTCATCATAGATCTTTTTGATTGTTATTTGTTTGTTCTGCTTTGTTAGTTCCTTCGTTTGTACTTCCTTCATTATTGCTGTTGCACAGACTTTGGGGAGCCCGGTAAAGGCTGCTTTATATTGAGCTTTATGTTGTTAAGAACAAGAGATGTCAAAATAAAAAGAAAGCCTCGTTACATTCCCAGCAGCGGTAACATTTGTTTAAAAAGAAAATACAAAAACATCGCACATGGCATCTTTGGCACGACACAGCACGCGTGTGTCCAGTTGCAATCATTCGAAATTAGCGGGGGAAAGCAGCTGCACGCGCTTTCGAAAACGCGGTACAGGGCCTCTCCAGACGAGGCTGCTATTCCAGTAAACAGGCAGAGAAACGAACTCACAAGAGGTAGTGTGGCGCTCAAAACACAACTTCGAAATCGTGTTCCCTATTCTCGGGGTTTTATATTATGCAACAACATAACGTGACCGCCTAAGAGAGTCATGACTTATCTTTAAGGTCACTCATGAAAAAGCCGCATACCCCTTTGAAGTGAGATTGTTCATGGTAGCCTTCATACAGTGTGGTCCACCAACCCTGATAGAAATTCCTAGTAAAAAACGTAGGCCCTGGAGAGACGTGCGGTGAAGGGATTTTTTTCTGCCAGTAACTTTTGTCACATATTTGTAATATTTTTATTTCATTTCAATTGACGGAAAGTTAATTTCTTGAATTGAACTCCGAAATTTCCCAAGGCAATCTAACGTGTTCTTTGCGGAAATGGGTTCCCCGTTGTCATTTTACACAGTATAGCGCATAACCCCACTCGTAATGCAATGGCAATTGCCGAAATAAATTCGTCGAAAATCGTGGAAATGAGAGCCCTTGGCACCGCCTCCTTTTTGACGGCTCTAAACTTGAGCGCAAAGCTGCGAAGAAAGGAGGTTACATTGACACGCCACACGAGGGGGACAGGGTTACAAACCCAACCCACAGAAGAGTTCCGCTGCCAGGTATCAGCTTTGCCCACGTCAGTTTCAGGGTCGCGCTCTTTTTCCTTTATTCGTGTTTTGCTCAGTGTGTTTGTTTGCTTTTGGGTGCGTACGCGGCAGTTTTCACTATGACTGCTGATAGCGGTCTCATAGTTTTTCTGCACCGCCTTATTGTCATGAACCTGTGTATGTGTGTGTGTGAGAGAGAGAGAGTTGTATGCACGAGCGCCTGTCAGCTCTCTTCTTTTTTTCAATTCGTTTGTTTCAACGTGCTACGGATTTCTTCACATTCAACACACTTCCTGTGTACTTTGATTAGGTTATCATTAGCGCAAAGGCGTTCGAAGCGTTCGCCATCTGCTGCAATGCACAGGTGGGCTCTCCGAATTGTATCTTCCACAGCCCTTTTTATTTCTGATCTGGAAAGCGACGAGCAGAAAGCAGTGATTTTCCCCTGCTGGTCAGCCGGCGATCGTGGTTCGCTTTTGTACACTTCGTCTTTGATGCGACCCCAGAGGTAAAAGTCCATCGGCGTTAAGTCAGGAGACCTGGCGGGCCATGACACTGGACCAAATCGGCCAGCCCACTTCTCCCGGAACATGTGACGGAGCAGCTGTACTGCACGCTGCGCGCTGAGAGGTGGAGCCCCATCGTGCTGAAACCACACGCGGGTCTGTTCAGCAGGAGGCAGGTAATCAATAAAGCTGAACACGGCATCTAAAATTTCGCTACAGTAGCGGCTGGCATTTAGGGGTCCCGTGAAAAAGATTGGCCCAATAATGGCTCCGTTATAAATCCCGGCCCATACATTCAATCCCCACTCGTACTGATGCTTGTAGTCCCGTAGTCAGTGTGGGTTTGTTTGGCTCCAATAATGCGCGTTGTCGCGATTCACTTGAGCGCTATGGCAGAAGTGGGCCTCATCAGCCCAAATGACCCGGTTCACAAAGTTTTTGCTTTCCTGGGTCCGACATCGGATCCGGTTACAGAAATCCAAGCGTTTCTGGTTGTCGCCCGGCTGGAAATGTTGGTGAAGGCTCACGTGGTAGGGTGGAGTTTGTGCTTGTGTAGTATCGTCAGCACACTTGACTTTGATGTCTATACTCACTTTGCCAGCGTGCGCAGACTTTACGTGGAGATCATCTCCTACTTCTTTCAGGGCCTGGTCTGTTTGTGTCGACTCACTGGCAGAGATTGGGTGTGACCGGCTCTGGGTACCGGAATGGAAACTTCCTGTTGTGGACAGTCTCACAAATGCACGCCTTATGGTACAAGAGCTCACCACTCCAGTTCCTGGAAGCATTTCACTGTATTTGAGGACTGCTCTGTCATAGTTGCAGCCCCCAGAGCAATGATCATCCTTGTTTTTTCTTGGTTGGAATACACGGTGCTTGCCATCGCTGTCGTTTACTTGTTCACTGCATTCACTGAGACCGGAGTGCAAAATGGTCCAAAAATGTATTTCCTTCCCTACCTGTCAACACGTCGGGTGACCTCATTTTTGATAAGATAGCTCTGATTTCCGCACTCACCGCCGGTGTTTGTTCCGTGGGTAAGGCTTGTAACCCTTCCCCCCCCTCGTGTGGCGTGTCAATGTAACCTCCTTTCTTCGCAGCTTTGTGCTCAAACTTAGAGCCGTCAAAAAAGCCAAGGCAGAGCCAAGTGCTCATCTCCACGGATTTTTGACGAGTTTACTTCGGCAATTGCCATTGCATTACGAGTGGGATTATGTGCTATACTGAGAAAAATGACCACGGGGAACCCATTTCCGCAAAAAAAAAAAAAAAACACGTCAGGTTGCCTTGGAAAATTTCGGAGTTCAATTCAAGAAATTAACTTTCTATCAATTAAAATGAAATAAAAATGTTACCAATATGTGGCAAAAGTTATTGGCAGAAAAAAAATCACTTGACCGCATGTCTCTCCGGGGCCAACGTTTTTTACTATGAATTTCTATCATGGTTGGTGGACCACCCTGTATATGGAGGAATGAAACCTAAGAACGGAACATGGTGATCCTCGAAGATCTTCGAATTTCCATTGGCCCTTCGCGCAGAGTGATGTCATCTGCCGCATACCTTCTCCAAGCGAGGGGATACAGTGGCTTCCCCTTCATCCGTTAGGCTCTTCACGAATGGACCCGTGACCTCATCCGAGAGGTTCCTCACGAAAGGCCTTACGGCCTCATCCGTGAGGTTCCTCACAAAGGGCCTCACGGAATACGTTGTACCTTCACGTATTGATGGCCTCACGACGACTGGCCTCATGGGGGCCCTCACGGTGGGCCTCATGAGGGACAATGCCTCACGACTGTCCTCATGAGGAACTTTCAGCGTGGTCTGGCCTCACTCACCCTTACCTCATCGTCGTGAGTTGAGGGTGAGGCGTCCTCATGAGTGAGGCCGCCCAGCTATTTGCTGCTGTCGTCGGCTGCGCGAAGATCGAATGTGGGAAATGGCGGGAGTTGGGCCATGCTGTGGCTGCTTGAAGTTAGCTCTCTCGTGAAGATGCAGATGAGACGATGCTGGCTGATGTCTTACTTGAGTTCCATGGGTGTCGGAGATGCACGCGAGGCGTTATCCCACTTCTGACACCATTGTTGTGTTCTCGTAGTTATGTTACGAACGGAGTTTCATCAAAACTGCGCGCGTTCGGGCGCCATGCTTATTTCGCAACTCCCGATTATCGGGGCGGGTACATAGTTGCCAACGGGTTGCATAACTGTACCTGCAGTACATCAGTGCAGGTCGATCCCGGCCGGGGCGGCTCAGAGCCCTTGTGTCACAGTTCCTGAGAACATCCAACTTGTGGAGCGCCTGATCGTCAAGGACCGACGGATAACATGTCTCGAACTGGCTCGAAAGACGGACCTTTCTGTGGGAACGTTGAACACTATCATTCATGAACACCTCCAGTTTCGGAAAGTTAGTACCCGTTGGGTCCCGAGGTAGCTCTCCGTGTTTGACCGGCACAGAACACTGGACCGCACCCGCACACCGCGCATCTCACGACACGCACCTTATAGGAACTTGGCTGAGAGTTACTGCCACATCCCCCTTACAGTCCAGACCTCGCCCCCAGGGATTTCCATCTCTTCGGGCCACTGAAGGCTTTCCTTGGGGGCCGCCACTTCAGCTGCGACGACGAGGTCAAGAATGCGGTCCGATCATGGCTGCTACGCGCCGGTAAAGATGTCTACGCTGCTGGCACCCAGGCCCTCGTGAAATGCTGGGACAAGCGCATTAGTGCAGCTGGAGATTACGTTGAAAAGTAAAACTTAATTTCTCGCCTGTAAGTTCATTTTACTTTTGCGGAAAATGAAAAGTCCCGGTTTGGCTTGAACACCCCTCATAGTTTGAGTGCTAGTACCTACTAGCATATATAGTCTGACTGCTATACAAGGTCTCATTCCTATGTGCAGCCACATATAGTCTGGCTGCCATATAGTACTGTCTTTCGTCTGACTGCTAGTGTATATAGTCTGACTGCTATATACCAGCATTACTAGTATTAATATAGCTACATACTGTAAAACCTCCCTCTGTCGGAAACTCGTGGGGTAACCCCTGTCCTACTTAGAGGTGTGTTAGAGTATCGAGCATTAGGAGTGCGAGAAAAACGATACACAAAGGATGCCATGGTGGTATTTGAGCGTTTATTATAGAGATTCTCAGATTGTGAAGCAGTATCCATCGAAAACATTCTGTTATCTTACTCTGAACTGCATTCTTTACTGCGTTATCCACTAAGGCTCCCTCAAATCTCAGTTTTAAGTTCGGAACTTCACTTGCCTGATGTGGAAGCGACTGGTGAGCGTATTCTTCTCAATGGATAACACTCTCGTTGTCCGACGTCCTGATGATTTTTTTTCCTCTTGCTGTTGGAGATCTGCTCCCAAGCAAGTAAGATTTCATCTTTGCTCGTACTGATTTTGGGATCTGTTGACTTGGATATCTTAGATTCCTCTGCAACTTGCTTGTGCATGTTGCTCCTCCGTATGGCCTGTCGGGAACTTTTTTTTTTTTTTCTGTCTCTCTTGAGCGTCAGTTCCACAAGATTTTGCTTTGGCATTGCTGGATCCGCGGAGCTCTCTCTACAAGGTTTACAGCCGGAACGGAAGCACGCAAGTGGTTCCATGGTGACTTAAAATGTCAAACCGGTTCAGAAACCCCTTCTCCTTTGTAATCCATGCATAATTGTCCACAGGTCAATGGATGGGCTGGCTACGGGCCTTCCAACCAGAAATTCAGACTAAGTTTGAGAAGCTGACAATTGGCCTTTTGTTTGACTTTGCAAGAAAACGCTGTCCTACTTCCGAGATAGGGAAGTGTCTGACATAGAGAATCTACTCCCCATGTATTTTCAATGGAAGCGCGCCAGTGTAACAGTTTTTCGGCCATTACTGACATTGTTCTGCCATCACTGAGAATGATGTCATGTTGAGAGATGGGCAATGGTGTGATGTGATGTTGAGTGATGGGCAATGATGTGATGGTATGCCAAGCTATGATGTGATGCTTGCTGTTGAATGATGGGTAACGATGTGACGCTATCTTGAGAGTGATGCTGAACTATGTGAATTATTCTTGACCACCCCATGAGCTGGAGGCATACAAAGGCGAAGAGCCTGTGATACACCACCATGCAGTGTGGCAGATGGGATGTCACCCGTTTTAAAGGGTTCTGCTCCTAATTTTTCCTGATTCCTGTGTGGTGCCAGGCATAGTCTGACTGCTATATAGTAGTGTATAAGTATAGTCTGACTGCTATATAGAGTCTCATTCCTATGTGATGTGCTGCCATGTATAGCCTGACTGTTGGATCTCATTAATTCAATTGGAAGTCATGTTTTTCACTGATAACGATTAGGTCAATTCCTTGATTAGGCTATTACTTGTCCTTCAATTGGCATTATTTGTTACTGACGTGCTGAGAAAACTACACTATTGGGTATCCGCTAACAGATTAATGGTAAAGATTCAAAAATCTTCCTGTGTGGTGTTTCACCCACGCTATAGAAATAAGTATGTATGGGCGAGAGAAGTTCCATATTGAATCAGCCAGTGTTGTCACGGCTGCACTCTGCTCCACTGCTAAACTTAGCGGATAGCATACGGTATGTACGCAGTGCATTAGTTATTATAAAGCAAGGCCTGTACTCAAAGATGAAATGCATAAACGGTACACACACCAAACGTCCATGTGTATTATGCATAACAGTTGTATGGGGAGTTGAGAAGGCATACGTACCACATGCAAAAAAAGAAGAAGAAGGCAGTGAGCATACACCAAACATAATGGAAAAACGGTTTCGGAGCAGTAACACACAGCCGTAATCCATTCGTGAGACCTAAGATTGAGCGAAAAACACAGATACGAAGACACACAGACACACCACAGACACCACGTTGGGACGCCGTCACTACGTTCACTCGCAGGATGCCCACACCACCCCGCACTGCTACCGCCACAATCTCGACCAGCCTTTGCTACGAGCCTGGATAGGAGTGTACAGTGACAAAATCTGTAGCTAATGGATACAGTGGAGCAAGCGTTGCCAGCAGTTTTCGGAATCACACCTGGGTTCACGGGCTAACAATATGCGATGTTCCCTCGGCTTATCCAGTATGGCTGCCTTCGGCCACCTACATTGACAGAGCGAAGAGCCCCGTTCAAGTGTCTTGGTCTCCTCCGATCCTCCTCCCCACCTTTGATTCTAGCCTCTCTCTCTAAGATTTCTATGATCCACACCAACAACGTCTAAGCCAGCCGTCGGCAGCTCAGCGAAATACGACGCTTTGAAAACAATGTTGCCATTGGCGCAGTTGCACTGAAGAGCTACTATTGGCTGCGGGAGATGACTTGTTGGTGATTGGCCTTCAGAACAGTGACGTTGTGTTCCTCGTGCCGATTGGGTGACAATCATTTGATTGAGGAGAAACGTCTAAGCGTAGAGAACCAACCGCTTTTTTATGGTTGCTCTTGCCGGAGCAACGTCTATCAAATTCCTAGGGATAACCATACATGACACTTACAATGGCATAAATGTATGCATTTCATTCGAAACAAACTCAGTGTGTAACTTGATGCCTCATCACGCTTCCATTTTCTAATTCCCATAAGTTTTCTACTTACTGTGTACTATGGATTGATAATATACTCGCATTTGTCATATGCACTACATGGAGGTTTTTTGCCTCACTTATCACTCTTGTTTACATGCCATTTTCATGATCCAAAAGAGAGCCCTACAAATCATCATGCATCTTAGCCCTTGCGATTCAGTCACCTTTCCTTTTACCATTGCAAGTTTATGACATCCACAGCCTACTTAAATATTGAATCGCCCTGCTAATGCATAACTTATGCTATGCCCCTAATAGACCTTTCGAGAAAAGTGCCTCCACCCCCAAGTGAGCTACGCAAGGCGTCTTGGGATGTTTGAGAGATGCTGCTCTGTCGTCTGCTCTTTTTTGCATCCTGACAGACCACATGGGATGTGATACGTTTAGCGATTGTTTTACTTTGTGAACAATGTCGTGTACTGTTGCTCTGTTTTGATTGTTTAAGGCATACCAGGAGTGCATGGCTTGCTCTTGAGATCACTCGCTACCCCTTCCGTGTCCGTTACAACTGGCAAATTCTAACACACAACGCGAACAATCACGTTTCGCAGACGTATGCAACCAGAGTGCCTGTAAACTGCGTAGCGTCTGCGCATGCGCCGGCAGTAGCAAGCAGGATACTGGCGCTCCAACTTCCCATGATGCCTCGGGCGCAACAGGTGGCGCTGGCTTTTCTCAAGAGGTCTATGAACTTCCTTTAAAATTATTCAAATACCGTGCTCTCCCATACGCTCTTGGAAATGACGTATGTACTGTAGGGGACACGGTTGTCTAAAATCAGCACTCCGTGGTTTATCGAATCTCAGATCTCGACGTGTTGCATGGCTATTTCTTTTGAGTAATAAACACGTGCTGCACATGGTTCACCTTCAAATACAATACTGGCACAACACTTTCAAGCGCAACCGAGGTAATATCGGGCGGTGAAGTACTGACAGACGATTTTAGCTAAACGTGTCCCCAACAGTACACATTATATCCACCCACCCCAAGGACCAGGGCTGGGCAGTAATACTGATATTTTGTATTATAATACAAATACATAATACTCTTGCGCCAAGGTATTATAATACATAATAAGAATACATCTATGTATTACTTGAGTAATAGAAGTAATACAATTAAACATAAGAGAACTGATGTTTCACAGAATTGATGACTTTCATCGTTAATACAATTAATACACAACTCTATTACGTGGGCGATCGGAAAAGAAAAGGCCGAGAATTCGACCAGCTGTGATTCATTTCAGGCTGTTACAGTTTAACAGTAGCATTTGCTTGTAATAGTAACTGTAGTAACAGTAGCAGCTTGTCAAACTTTTCTTGCGATACTTGGGATGTCATCCGCTACATTCCGTCAAGCGCATCTGCTTATGCACGGTAGCTTCGCTGGATTCATTGTGAGCCCGTTTTCGTAGTAACGGTTTCTCCTTCATGCTTTCTTCATACTCAAGTTGTGCAGAAGGACGGACCCTCTGAAATGTTGAAAAAAAAAAAAAACGGATGTCGTGCAAGAATGTTCTACGAATCAAGATCACATGCACGGTCAGTTTAAGCTGCAGCAGAATGACGCGTCATCATTATTAGGGTGATGTTGGTGATGTCCTCACTTTTTCACACAACATAAATAAAGACAGTAGAGACTCACCTTGAGATGAACTTTCAAGTTCGAGGTTGACTGCTTCGATGCGCTGATCACTTTCGAACAGAATACACATTTTGCCTTTAATGTGGCACAGTCTTCATGTGATTCGACCTGAACCACAAAAAAACGGCCATCCAAAATTGTGCGACTGTCCATGTTAAGAACCACCTACAATTCTGACCGGGCCCGCTGTTAATGGGTCACGGCTACAGGGACCCTTCTACGAAGACATTGCAAGTGTGATGACTAACATGTGGAGATGTTGTCGTTAACCCGAAAAAACGCCCGGAAACGAGTGTTCTCAACTCTGAACTCATTGATCCGGTCCCGGGTAATCTTGGATAGGGGTCTTACTGTGAACTTACGGTCAGCGTGGCCGCATACCAGGCGCTTTTGTTTATCACCACTGGGAGATGGACTTCTTGGAAGGAAGATTACCGATCATCCGCACATGTGGCGCTCTTGTTAGGACCAAAAGCTCCACAAAAAGTATTACGACTTCGCAAGTAATATAATACACGTAATACCTCAATTTAGTGTAATATAATACAGATACAAATACATTTTCAGAATCGGTATTATAATATATAGGTAATGATTATATTGAGGGGGCCCGTCGACCGGGGTCAGCTGGCTATATCGACGGGGCCCGTCGATCGGGGCCAGTTGGCTATATCGACGGGGCCCGTCGATCGGGATCAGCTCGCTATTTTGACGGGGCTCGTCGATTTTCTCGTGTGTCGCTATATGTCGGAGACTCTTGAGACTGCATCATTGCTACACATACATTGTACGTATTGTAATCGTACATCCAGTCCAGTGCCATCTATAGGAAGTGTTAGCATAGCAGCGTCAGTGGTTTTCGGCGGCGGCACACCATACCAAAGGCGGCACCAAGGAGTAACGAGCATTGCAAGCCGTGTCCGTGTGCTGACCCGGAAATTGTTGGTTGAAATCCGCCAATACCGCTTGATGTTTATGTCAGGTAGGGTAGGTATGAAAAAAAAAAACGCGAAATAGAACCAAAACATGGTCTGCGGACCAAAGTATTGTAGTGAAAGAGGCGGTGAGTAACTCATGAAGGGTAAAGCCTGAGCTTGGGCAAACAGGGAAAAAGACGACACGAACGACAACAGCTTTACCCTTCGTGGGTATAACCCACCAACTTGCCTGCATATATGCCATTTTGTCTATCGGTAGGTTCGTTCTATTTGGCTGCGCTGGTGCTGCACCAGTGCAAGGGGTACAAAGTGCAGGATAGGAGAAAAACTCGAGAAGCCTGCACTAGTGCAAGTAAATAGAATGTAGCTAGTGAGTAAGCAGTTCAGCAGTTCTGGATGTCCACGATGAGCATGAAGAGGAATGACAAACAAGTATAGGAGAGGCAAAATATACATTTTGATTTACATTTACATTACATATATACATATCATACAAATATATATCGCACTCAAATATATACATATACAAATCTACAATTTCAACTGTAGCAGGCTGTACAATACCAATTTTTTGCCCTTGGCATAGTTGTGAGCGAGGTGCAGTTCAAATGGTACCACAAAAGGCATGAATCACAGCCGATAGAGTCACTAGATGCTATGCTCTTTGCACATGAGGCACAATCCCAGTGTGGATTTTTTGCTCTCACATTTACTACTCCTTGTAATACCAGCCAAGCATCATGATCGAAATACTTCCTTACATCATTGATGTTGACTGAAGCATCAATAATTGAAACACAAATTTTATCTGGAACAGTTTCTACGTCATGTTCTTGGATGATGTAGCCACTTAACGCCTTTTCCCCAATTTCTTCATTGACCATCCAGCTCAGTACCATTCGTTCTCTTTGCCGAGGTGATTTTTTCAAAAACGAAGTTGGCCGCAGGGAGATCTTCTTCCTTGGCAACCCTACCACTGTCAGTCCCTTTCCTTTTGGCCTGCCACGGTGCCGTGCCTGGAGAGGAATTTTTACCTCTGCAAGGTCCCTCTGGCCACCTTGTATACCTGGAATGTCCTCAGAGTTTACAGGGTTCGTACCTTCTTGCACTGTCATTTTCTGATTAAAACTAGGGAGGGCAAAATCCTCTGTAGGATAAGGACCTGTGTCCTGCAGAGAACCAGGGACTGACTGTGCATCTTCTGCAAACCCTGCAAAGGGAGTTTTGCGTTTAGCAAAAGTATGACATTTAGGAGCAGAGGTGAGGATTACCTGCTGATGTGGGACTCTGTTGGGGTACGCAGTGCAGTTCAGAAGCTGGAGCAATCAGTGTGTCTGCAAAGAGCACACAGTACGTAACATGGATATGTTTCGTTCAAAAGAGATGAAAAAAAAAAAAACAGCGTACCATTTATGAGAGTAGCTCCTGTGGTAGGCAGGTCCCTTGGAAGGTTCTGGACTCCTTCGACAATGAAGACATCTCTCCCGTGTTCTACGGCATCCAAAAACTGCTTTGCAGCTGTCATCAGAGTATCATACTTTGCTATAGGTGACTCAACAATAAGTGCTACCAGCCGTTGAAGCAGCATGTTCGCTTTCTTGATTTTTTCACATTCGGAGAGCACTCTGGTGTTTCGGTGCTCTCCACCAGACACAGTCCCTACAGTCAGTGTCCCTGCTCCAGTCTGTTGAGATCTTAATCTGCAGGCTTTTCTGTGATATTCTTTGGTCCATCGTGTTGCAACTGCAGACATGAAAAAGGCAGGCATATTGGCCTGCTTTCGGACATAGAAAATGTGCTTGCATGGTAGCCGTAGTGACTTGAACACAGGGCACGTGCACGTCTCACATGAGGCATCAACATGGCATGGAATTGAGCTCATCCCGTGGGATGCAGCCAGCTGTTGCTGCACATGCTTGAAGCTGTATACTGTCAGCACATGTGCAAATTTCATTTCATCTTCACTTAAATTCAGGAGAAGTGGTGCTTTCAGGATGTTTTCAACTGCCCTCTGGTCTCGCTCGATCCTGAACGTCGTCACGAGGGCGAAAAGGTCCGAGAACATTCTGTCAAGCGTCTCATACCTCTGAACCACTTGCATTACTTTCTGATTGATAGACTCAATGCGATTATTAGTTTTGTTGCCAAGGGCGAGTGACTGCTGGAGCCCAGCAACCCACTGATGCCGTATGGGATGCCAGGTTTCTTTAAAGTATCCCATGACTTCGCTGCAGTTCTTACTCATGAGTTTCTTCTGATGCTCTTCATATTCGGCTTCTGTCTTGGCATAGCACATAGACTGTAATATCTCCAAGATGGCAGTTCTCATCGTTGGTGTTATGTCCATGTTGTGTGTGGTTATTTCTCTTCGGAATGTTCGCAGCACATGAAAGAGGCAAATGTAGACCTCTGCATTGGGAAATATCTCTTGCAGCACCTTCCTTTCAGTGAAATCCTTGTCAGTCATTATGGTTGATGTCCGAAGAAAAGCATTAGGCTCACAGTGTACTTGGAATCTCTGAAAGAGTGCCCTGAGGGTCTATTCGTTCTCTTTGGCACAGAGGAAGAAACCGACTACTTCTGTGTACAGATACTCAAAGTATTACAGTAATAGTATTATAATACAAAGTATTACTATTACTGCCCAGCCCTGCAAAGGACTAACTTTGGAACGTTTTTCTTCATTAATTGTGGTTCTAACATATAGAATTCTTGGCTAGTTGAATTGAGATGCATTCAAAATCCACGTAAGTTTAATTCAGTTGTATTCCACGCATTCATCCAGGTTGTGGCCTTCCTTAACTACGAGGGGTGTTCAAGTCAAACGGGGACTTTCTGTCTCCTGAGTGTACAAATGGATCGCGCTACTTCGTTTTCGTCATTTTCACACGCGACAGGCCTCCGCATTCACCAGTGGTGCCATAAAGTTTGTGCAAGACAGAAGACACGTGCTGGGCAAGATGGCCGACAACGAGGTGAGCACGCACATCGAACAGCGAATTGTCATGAAGTTTCTCGTGAATGAAGGCGTAAAGTCATCTGAAATTCACAGAAGACTTCAGGCTCAGTATGGCCATGATACACTTAGCCGCAGCAAAGCGTTCGAGTGGTGCAAACGGTTCCGAGACGGCAGTACATCAGTGCAGGACAATCCCGGTCGGAGCGGCTCAGAGCCCAGTGTCAGAGTTCCTGTGAAACATCCAACTTGTGGAGCGCCTGATCCTCAAGAACCGACGGATAACATGTCTCGAACTGGCTCGAAAGACTGACCTTTCTGTGGGAACGTTGAACACTATCATTCATGAACACCTCCAGTTTCGGAAAGCCGGGCCTCATCACCAAAGGAGTCCTCCTCCTACAGGACGATGCACGCCCGCATACCGCACATCTCACGACACGCACCTTACAGGAACTTGGCTGGGAGTTGCTGCCACATCCCCCTTACAGTCCAGACCTCACCCCCAGCCATTTCCATCTCTTCGGGCCACTGAAGGCGTTCTTTGGGGGCCGCCTCTTCAGCTGCGACGACGAGGTCAAGAATGCGGTCCGATCATGGCTGCTACGCGCCGGTAAAGATGCCTACGCTGCTGGCATCCAAGCCCTCGTGAAACGCTGGGACAAGTCCATTAGTGCAGCTGGAGATCACGTTGAAAAATAAAACTAATTTCACGCCTGTAAGCTCATATTACTTTTGCGAAAAATGAAAAGTCCCGGTTTGACTTCAACGGCCCTCGTACGTTCACCTTCTGTGACGTTATATGTTTTGTTCATACTTAATAAGATTTCTGTTTTACTTTCATTCATATGTATATGTTTGCCATACAGGGACTTTACTGCAGGGCTGACTCGAACAGTCGCCTGATAAACCTGTATTTTTTACCTTGTCACACAATAAATTAACTTTGATCCTTGATCCATTCATTCTATTGGTGCACTCTGCCACACGACATGTTCAATCTCATTAAATCAATAGGAAGTCATGTTTCTGATTGATGCCCATCATGCCAATTCCTTTAATTGGCTTCTCATTCTTTGTATTGGTGCAGTCTGTGCCACACAACATGTTAGATCTCATTAAATCAACCGGAACTCATGTTTCTCATTGATACCCATTAGACCAATTCCTTCAATTGGCTTCTCATTCCTTGTATTGATGCAGTCTGTATCACACAACATGTTGCATCTCATTAAATCAATTTAAAATCAGTATTTCTCATTGATACTCATTAGACCAATTCGTCAGATTCGCTCCTTATTCCCAGGTCTTCGCCACATGGCTTAGTATCATGTTGCGAAGGCAGCCTCCCTGCAAAAGTCCCAATTCCCACAATGACAAATACTCAGCTTGTACAGATTAAACGATTGGCAGATTGATTTCTTACTGGATATCATTGGAATTGTAGGGAGAGCTCAGTGAGGTCATGCCTTCTGTTTCCAGCGGAGGAGTACGCATGCAAGCGTGACATCAGCAAAATGTTCCTGCTCCTCTCGCTAGGGGAGAGATCGGCACTACTGTGCACCCTCGAAACTCCAGCCGCCCAAACGGAATACACTGCACATGAACTTGACATGCCTTGGAAAGTGCCTCATGGGAATTAATAAGAAGGTTCATTGAGACTTTCATATCTTAGCAAGTTCACAAAACGATAATAGCCTCGTCCCCCACCACCATTTGAGCCTGCACACTTCCACTGTACACCAGCCAACTGGTGCTGTGTTTCTTCAGCTTCAGATACATGTTTGGAGTGACATATGGTCTTGCTACAATAAAAGTGATTGTAATATGTTTTACCTTGTTCTTAAAAAAGGCACGTCGCACCGTCCGATCATGGCTTCCTTCGTGCGGACACAAAAAGGCGGGATAGCACTTCACTGTGAAGGCTACAAATACATTAAGCAGCGCAGGAACACCACCTATACCACTTGGCGCTGCTGCAGGTACAAGGAAGGTGGCTGCCAGGCCACAGCACACACCAGAGATACACCGGACAGTATCACTGTGTCAGGTACGTCCATCATTGTCATAAAGCACATTGTCTTGTATCACCTCGTGTGTATTGCACAATGCATTTCTTAGTTATGTAACAAATAATGAAAATGTTTAAAATTTTCTGCACACATACTCCATCATAGCGCATTGCCTATTTCCCAAATATGGTTTAATTAAACCATGCAACCATGCTATCACACTCGATAGTACTGGTTTCATTTCCACCTCATAATTGTATCAACTATCCTTGTTAATACATTTCAATCAGTTCCTTATTTGTGAGAGGTCATAGAAAACTGCAACATTTACCACTGGCATGTCCGCTCACATTGAGAGTTATGGAGTGTAGAAACAGCATGTTTTCAACATGTCTTATTGACCTTTGAAGACATAGGTAACAATACAGATGCAGATCATGTTGTACAGATCATTTGCAAGCTTAACAGCCAAGACGACGAAGGTGACAAGGAGACAGGAAGGGAACGTCGAACGTGCGACATTACCTGCCTGTCTCCTTGTCACCTTCGTCATCTTTGCTGTCATGATGTACCAAACGGCCCCGTTCGTCTCTTATTTGTAAGCTTAGCAACTTTATGCTTGTGGTACCCTGGGCACGAGACATACTGTTCAGTCAAAATGGCTACAGACATTAGGAATAATCCGAGTATTTTCTGCTGCAAAAAAATATGTAAAAAATTTTAGGCGAGCACAACCACTTCCCTGATAAGGCACCTGTTATGGAGGATACCCTACGTGAACGCCTTCGGCAGAGGGCGCGCAACCAGCCTCATATTCCTGCTCCCGAGCTCTACACGCAGGAGATCGTTGCCCTGGATCAACAAGGGGTATGCAACTTGACATTGTAGCTACAGTGTGTTCATTTTTTCTTCCATAAAACTTCAACTGATTGTCATCCTTGTCACAGTATTATCAACAGAATACTACAACATTTCATGAGCAAAAACGTAGTACCGGGAGGGGGGGGGGGGGCGTGACATAGGGATTCGAGCGGTAGTACAGTACATGTACATAAAGGACACAAGAGTGCAGACAGGTCATGATTCCAAAAAGGAAAAGGACTGGCAGCAGTGATTGAATTCGGCACTTGCATAAATGTGCACATATGAATGGAAGTAATCCTTCATTACACTTTCTTTAAAAAAATAACAAGATATTAGAAAGTAAATAAAAGTGAAGGAACGAAAGGAAAAAGTGTACCTTATGATATGCATGTGAGAGGCCTAGTTCATCAGATAAGGTAATGTGACGCAGCATTTAGAAGCTCTGTTGTACCAAATAATGTAAACGTACTTTTATTCGCGATCACAATCGTCGTGTACTCTTCTTCGTCTTTCTCGGGTTTTCTGACTTCCTGGTAGCATCTTGTGGAGCTCACACGTGTTTGTACCTAGAGTCACTAAATAAGCGTAGCTTATTTAGTGACTCTATTTGTACCGATTCCTTAATTAAAACGTTCTAATCACGCGCGGCATCTTGGATTGACTCACAGATTCTAGAAACATTTAAATTTAAAGCGATTAAACATGTATAATAATGATATTGAACAAAATATTTCTTTATTATTTAAAGCAGTTTTGTTTTACCTGAGAAACACTGCTTCTGAAAAGCGAATGCTGTTCCTGTAGGATGGGAAGTGTCATTTGTTTTTCAAACATAGCTCTTAACAGCCATCGGTTTGTCTTGGCATATCAGATACCGTGTTCAGAAAAAAACGTGAATATTCCAAAAATAGTAACCAAAAAATGAAGCATGCACACACAATCTGAAATGGCCTAAATGTAGACCGCAAAAAGCCAGGTCCCTAGTTACAGCCCGCATGCATGTATCATCATATGAAAGACAGGATAAAGAAAGAAACTGTTTCTATGAGCCTGTGAATTGCATTCCACCCATGAACATTGATTTATACAGATATCCCCCAACACCCCCGAAATTTACCTGTGCACCCCCTACAAGGGGGTCCTTGCTGTTTCATCTTTTGACATATGTCGGTAATGATACGTCAAGCTGTTATGATGTGTGGAACCCAGTGTTCCCACAACCTCGGGGCGTCAATCCGTCCGCTCCGTCGCCGAGGAAGACACAGCAAGCGAGAAGTGTGAACAACAAACAAAGATTTATTCCATACCTCGCTTCCGAAAAGAACTCCTGCCAGCCGGGTTCCTAATCGTACACACACCTTTCCCCGTGAGTCGCCGCGCTTTTGTAAACGCCCTTATCTGCGGCTACCACACGTCACTTCCGGATTAGCGAATCTAGCGCTATCTCTTGTTACAAAACAATACTAAAGGTTTCCACATTCCCCCGTCCCCAAACTGTCCAACATAAGGAAATTCAAAAGTCCATGATGACATCATTAGATGCTGATGGCGCAGCGCGGTCCTGTGACACAGACGGACGCCCGGCGTCCTTGAGCAGGTCGGGTCGAAGACGTTGGAGGACCTGAAGCGCTGCGTTGGCGTCCGTGCCGACCAACGATACGGCTCTTGCAGCCTCTGACTTTGTGCGATGAAGAGGTCCTCGGCGATGCGTTTTCCTGTTGATTTCGGGTACAGGACACACTGGGTACAGGACACACTGGGCACAAGAGACGTCGCTCTTCATCCGAAAGGGGCAGGGGCGGATCCGCCGGGTGCCGATCCTCAAGCGTGAGCCCGCGGAACGGAGGTGGGACGAGGTTCTGGTCAGTGCCGCGAAGAGGTCTGGCCTGAGAGAACCACTTCGACCGGGAGACCCAGGAGATCGGCTTGTTTTCGGAGACTACGGTCCACGTCGCGACCGAATGGAAACGCCGCTGGCTTGTCATAGCTGGGCCTGGTGGTTGGGAACGGGTCGCCGGAACTGTCCGTCTCCTGACCTCTTTGCTTGCTGAGACATACTAAAAACAGAAAACGAGGAAAAGGGTCAGGAGGAAACTCCCAGCCGTCGGGGTCGGCAAGGCCCTCTAAACTACCTTGGGAGACCGTGGAACAAGTAAATGATGCATAATGTAAAACCCCGAGACTAGGGAACACAAAAGGAGACACAAACACGAAGTCTCAAAAATGATACTCTGATAAATGATACTCGAAATCACCCAAGTAAATTCCCAACTAAATCGCAAGTACCAGGTTCTAGCGATGGAGATAGTGGCAGCTACGTGCGTCGCCTGCGGGGACGCAAACTGTTGCGACTGGAAGGTTGGGGAGCGGGATCCTGGTCCAGGTCTTGAGGAGGAAGCTGACCATCTGCTTCTTCGCCCTCGGGGTCTCGGAGGTGGTAAGTCTTCAGGTCCGAGATATGTACTGGCCCCGTTTCTTCGCCTGTGTCACAGCGATGAAGCCTGTACGTGAGGCCGGAGGAGCACGCACTTACCTCGAAGGGGCCATCCCACCTATCTGCGAGCGAAGCTGCAAAGCCGCGTGCGGCATCACTTGCGGGTGAGTCCGTCGAAGGACGAGTTCACCGACGCTGTAGGTGAGATTCCGTCGTCCTCGGTTGTACTGACGAGCCTGGTCCAACCGTTCGACGTCCAGATTCTCCCGAGCCGTCCGTGCTGCAACGTCCAGTCGACTCCGGAGGTCCTCAGCAAACCTATAAAGAGGCCGGGTACTGCCATCCCGGAGGCGTAGAGCATTCTCCACTGGAAAAGGTGCCTCTCCTCCGAAGTTCAGGAACGCCGGGGTGAAGCCTGTGGATCTGTTCACTGTTGTCCGTGTAGCGAACGCGAGTTCAGCCAGACGAAGATCCCAATCACGGTGGAGCTGACTAGTAAAAGCAACCAACATCATTTTCAGGTTCCGATTAACACGTTCGGTAATGTTAGCCTGAGGGTGATATCGGGAAGTCTTCTTGTGCTGAATGCCTAAGACAGCGCAAGAATCTGAGAACACCTTACTTGTAAAGTAGGTACCGTTATCTGTGATGAGCTGAGCAGGAAACCCGAACCGGCAAAAGGTGTCGAGTAGTCTTTCCCACACTCTCTGGGAATCTAGCGTCCTGAGAGGAAACAGCTCAACCCATTTCGTGAAATGATCAGTAACCACAAACAAATACTGGTTACCTCTAGGACTACGAGGAAACGGTCCCATCACATCACAAGCAACTATTTGCCAGGACCTATTGCTCTGAATAGGCTGTAAGCGCCTAGGGGGTAAACCACCACGAGGTTTTGCTATCTAGCATATGGGACAAGTGCGAACACAGTTACATCCTGCCTCATTCCTGGCCATGTCGCAACACGACATAACTTATCATAAGTTTTCCTGCCACTGCTGTGACCTGCCAAGGCCGAATCATGAAAATGACGTATGAAAGACTTACGCAACTTCCGTGGCACCACGACTCTGAATGGGGATGAGCCGTCCTCGTCATCCGCCTGGGGTATGTATCTGAACAGAATGCCATCCTCGCCCAGCAGATAGGAGTCGTACCGTCCGTCAGTCGTTCTGGTGCCTGCCGAGTCCTGCTCAGCTAACCATTGAGACACCCGCTGACAAAGGCCGTCCGCTCTTTGAGCGTCTAGGAGCTGCTCTCTGCTCACGACCGTGCCCTAAGACGAATATACGTCTCGTGCCACTTGTGCTTCTGCCAGGAGCTGGGAAGGCGCCTCGGTGCCTTCCTCTCCCCCCTCCGGTAGAGGCGCACGGGATAGTGCGTCTGCTACCACGTTCCTCGAGCCCCGCCTGTACTCCACGTTGAAGGAGTGCCCTTGTAGCGTCAGGGCCCACCTGGCAAGACGTCTAGACGGGTTGCGGAGCCGCTGCAGCCAAGAAAGTGCCTGGTGGTCAGTCTGGACGGTGAAAGTGGTGCCGTCCAGGTACAGATCAAACTTCCTGAGAGCGAAGATGATCACCAAGCATTCCTTTTCCGTGACGGAGTAATTCCGTTCTGCCTGATTCAGCGTGCGACTTGCAAAAGCCACTGGACAGAGAATAGTGTCATGCTCCTGCAAGAGAACTGCGCCAACACCATAATCGCTAGCATCTGTTTGCACTACAAACGGTTTGTTCAGGTAAGGCAAATATAGCCTGGCCGTATTAGCGATTGCGTGAGAAAGAGCTCGAAATGATCATTCGTGCTCCTCTCCCCACTGCCAGGGTGTATCGTTGCGCAACAACCGGTTAAGCGGCTGCGCTAACTCAGCGCAATTAGGAATGAATTGTCTGTAGAAACCAACCATACCCAAGAAACGCTGCAAGGCTTTTACGTTACCGGGAACCGGATACTCCATGATCGCCTTTAGCTTGTCATCGCTAGGACTGATTGCTCCTCCGTCCACCATGTAGCCGAGGAGGCTGATCCTAGGCGGTGCCAGCTGCACCTTGCGGGGGTTGATGGTTAGCCCCGCCTGCTTCATCCTTGCAAGGACGATTGACAGGTGTTCCAAGTGTTCCTGAAAGTTTCTGGAAAACACTACGACGTCATCCATGTACGCCATCGCAAAGTTATACTTCGCATCTCCCAATACGGTATCCATTAGCCGTTGGAAAGTGGCGGCGTGTTGGTGTTGATCTAGAATCAAGCGTTGAGAACACTGTAGCGTTGCCCAGGGAATACATAATAGACTAGATGGACGGAAAGGGGTAAGAGTCCCTTACAGTTACTGCGTTAAAGCTCAGCTCCGCCGATTTTCGACTGCGACAGAATGGAGCCATGCTTGGGCTGTGCGTTCGTTTCCGCACAGGGAGCATACATGTGCAAAATTTTCACCCATTTGTTTGTAGTTTTTAAGAAAACAATTTTTTAAATTTCGCTGGCACGGCGGTCCTGTGGTCGGCAAACCCTGACCAATCCCGGCTTCGTCCTGGCTTAGCCGCGCTCGTGGCTTGGCTAACGCCAAATCGTCGATGCGATGGCGGAGATCTATGGGCGAAGGTGAATGTTTTTTGTGTGTTCCGTGATAATTGCTGTCGTTAATAACCTCACAGATAGTTTTGCCGGTCTTCTTTAACAAGCCTTACAGGATGGCCTCGTTGTGCAACGACGGCCGTCGTGAGCGGACATTCTGTGCCCGTACTGTGCTTCGTGCTACCAACAAGACCTAACACCTAACGTGTGACGTACACTTACGCATTCTCAATAGCTTTGGCAGCGCACTATGCGCGGACTTGCTGCGCGTGCAGAAAGCACCACCAAAGCTATTGAGAATGAGAACGTGCTCGAAGACGAAGTATTCCTTATAAGAAACGTGATAAAACGGTGCGGTGGTCCCCGATAGCTCGTGACAGCTATTTCAGCACGATACAGCGGCCATGACGGAGTGTAAACAGAAACTGGTTGCCAGGCAGCGCTGGCTAGGTGTGGCTACCCAATCCGCGCAGTTCCAAGTATGACGTCACAAGTGGAACCGCCGCCCGGTAGTTTTTCTCAAATTTCTCACGAAGGAGTATGGAAATTTGGAAAGCAATGTGCGTTTATGAATGAAGTTGGGACCACGGTTCTGAATATCACAACGTCTTCGTACTTTCGAAACAGCAGCGGAGCTGCACTTTAAGTCGACGGTAGTCGACGCATAACCTCGCCGTACCATCACGTTTCAGAGCCAGGACGACAGGAAACGCCCAAGGGCTCTGGGACCTTTGAACTGCACCGGTTTGGAGCATTTCATCAAGAGCAGCGTCTAACAAAGCACGCTTATGCACACTCAGTGGTCTCGGATTACAACGCCGGGGCCTAGCGTTACCCGTGTCTATGCTATGCTGTAACACAGACGACTTATCGGGTTTTTCCGCGAAGACACCGTCAAACTGCCGCAGTACTTGTTCAAGCTGACGGCGCTCCTCCTCGGGACCATGGAATAACCCCAAGACGGTCGGGAGCGGGGACGGTTCGACGGACGTTGCTGCCGCTTGCTTAGCTGAACTGCTGTCCTGTGGCACGGCGAAAGGAAAAAATCCTGACGATCCGTGGTAAACGTATCCTCCATTGGGCAGGTCCAGCACAAATTCCTGCCGGATGATGAAGTCCCTGCCCAGGTTAACGGGCACTGCCAGGCCAGGAAGGTGGACGAAGCGCTGCTTTCGTCGTCTCCCATCAAAGCGAAGCCAGAGTACAACTGCAGTTTGTGCTGGAATCACGTCATTGGAAGCAAGACGTAGAGTGACATCTCTGGATTGCAATTCCACATTCCGTGATGCGCAGTGCTCATAAACACAATCGCCGATAAGGGAGACTGTAGCTCCCGTGTCGATAAGGGCGATGTAATCTCTCCCCAAAATTCGAACAGCGATATTTGGCTCTTTGTCCTCGATTGTATCTCGGACGGAAAGAGCAAAAGGAGCTAAGGCGTCTCCTTTTTTTTCTTGCTGCTTGCAAAGCCAGCTTCTGAATTATCACGGATTGTAACCGTTCGTTCGCTCTTTCGGCAGATAGCCGACGTCGCTGAGCGATTGTTTACCGGCGTCGGCTGCGACCGTTTCTCGTTGGCACATTACGGAGGTTTGGTCTTTGCTGCGGACAGTCCCGACGAAAGTGGTTCGGGCTGCCGCACGTCTAACAGCCGGCTGGCATTCTGCGTTGCTGCCGCGGAACATGCCGCTGCTCCTGCGGCCTCCTTGGGGTTTCGCCAGCTAAATAGCCGGGTTGACCATGATTATGGGACAGGACGGGTCTGCCAAGGCTCGTTCCTGCGGGGATCACCCTTTGTTCATAACGGAAAGGATCAGGTGCTCGGCGTGATGGCTCCGCATAATAATTGTGGTTGTGCTCATCCAGTCCCACTGCAGGTGGGCGCTCAACCGAGGCTGCTCCCGCTGACCACGCACAGCGCGGTTCTAACGCTAATTCAGGCGGGGCCGATACTCAAGTTCTGCTAAGAGGTCGCCTTCAATTGTGCGAGTCTCTTGCGCAGGCGCTTCGAGGCTATTAAAGCGATGGGCTCGAAGATGGGGCCGGTAGCGAGGATGACACTGACGGATAGCCCGTGCCACACGCTGCTCCTCTGTAGGAGTAGGTTCAGCTCTGCTATACAAGTCTTGCAAGGCCCGAACGAATTCTGCTAACGTCTCATCTGGATGCTGAGTACGTTTATGCAGCTCCTCCAGGATACGATATTCGTAATCCGGGGGAAAAAATTATCTCTTAAACCGCTTCTGAAAGTCCTGAACGGATGTAAACCTCGACTGCAGCCGAAGCCAGCGAGCGGCGTCTCCGATCAAAGCAACCTGCAGGATGCGTTGTATCAGGACCTCATCTGAGATTCCCATACCAGTCTGATAGGCTGTAAGGTCATCCAAGAAGTCTACGACCGACTTTTTATCGGTATACCCTGAGAAGGTAGGGACCGGTAAATTCAGTCGCAGGGGCACTCGTGCCTGCGGCGGCGAAACCGACCCGGCATCAAGGCGTTGTGCCACCAACGAACATAACTCCATCATGCGTGACAAGAGTTCTGTCGTTATAGCGGAGTCCAACTGCGGCACTGCAGGTACCGGAGCCAACTTACTCTGGAACGGAGGGGGTACATGGATCATCTCCTCCGACGATGTGGCTAGTACGGCCGGGAGCTGCAAAAGAAAGCTAACAACAAAGCCGAAAGCCCCGCGAACACAAAACAGCGGATAACAAGATGATATCACGGTCTCCCGCTAACTTAACCAAGTACAAACAGCGGTGCTGCGCTTCCCCGAACGGCCGGGCGGACGAGCCGTGAACCCTGAAACGTTGGGCGCCAGTTGTGGAAACCCGTGTTCCCACAACCTGGGGCCGTCAGTCCGTCTGCTCCGTCGCCGAGGAAGACACAGCAAGCGAAAAGTGTGAACAACAAACAAAGATTCATTCCATACCTCGCTTCCGAAAAGAGCTCCTGCCAGCCGGGTTCCTAACCGTACACACACCTTTCCCCGTTAGTCGCCGCGCTTTTGTAGACGTCCTTATCTGCGGCTACCACACATCACTTCCGGATTAGCGCATCTAGCGCTATCTCTTGTTACAAAACAAAACTAATGTTTTCCACAGATGTAGCTATAATAATGACCCACCCCCAACTTTTTGCAACACCCCCCTGTGCTTGGGATACTGGATAATTATGGGACACTGCCTAAATTTCCAATTGATATTTTGGTACTGATAGCTGTGTATGAACTGCATTCACATAGGTGGACGCAATTCGTTACCAGTTATCAGTATCAAGGCAATCCTAAAGTAACGGTAAATGATCTGACTATCACTGATAATATTCCTCTTATTTGTCATGGCAGGTAGATGCCGACGTGTTGGAAGCTCTGCCATCCTTCGACACCATGAAGGGAATTATGTATAGGCAGCGGCGTCTTAACCACCGGTCGGCTCCTCGAACTGCAGCAGGAATAGTGCTCACTGAGCACTATGAAAGAACTGTGCATGGCAAAAGGTTCGTCCTTTACAAGGAAATGCTGAATGGGGAGGTTGCCATGTGCTTTGCAACGCAAAAGCATATAAAGTTGCTGTCACGTGCACAAGAAGTGTTTGTGGAGTGCACGTCCTTTGCGTGCCCAGCCCTCTTCACACAAGTGGTGACTTTCAGCATTCAGGTGTCCAGCGCCCACGTGATCGTGGCATACTTCTTTCTAAAGGGCAGGTCATACCAAACCTACCAAACTGCTTTTGCACTGTTTGTAGAGATGGCACAGCAGATGGGGTATGAGTTCTCTTCACTTGTATATGTGCGCAGTGACTTTGAACAGGCGCTGATACAGGCTCTTGAAGCTGTCTTCCATCCTGCCCAACACCGTGGATGCCATTTCCACTTTGGGCAGTGTATCTGGCGTCAGGTGCAGCATCTGGGGCTCACGCAGCTTTACAGAGAGGACCGCCACTTCTGCTCCTTTATTCGCAATTGTGTGAGCCTCGCCTTCCTGCCAGCTGAACCTGATGAAGGGGAAGTTCGAACAGCGTGGCAAATGCTGAAAGAGAAGGTGCCACAGGTGGACTCGGTGCAACAGTTCTTAGTGTATTTCGAGCAGACATGGATGGGCGGCACCTACCCCATTCGTAGCTGGAACCAGTACGGAAACAGGGGGCCACGCACAAATAACTTCCTTGACTCCTGCCACAGGTAAGGGTTTTCAAAAGTGATGCAGTGATTTCAGCTCAAATTAACCAACACTCGGTTTAATCTATCCCTTTTCAGTGAAACTTTTTTTGAAATATGAGATTTAACGGCACGAAAATAAATTCTAGCAATGTGACCAGCTTTTCTTTATTTTTCTTCTTTTAATCAGGTTTCAAGTGTTTCAATAAAGCCAGTCACAAGTAGTACAGCTGGTAGATTTGAATGAGAAATTTTGACATCCTTGGTGGGAGGCATCACCATTCTGCAAGGTGTGTTCATATCACAGGTTAGGGCTGGGTTTTATTTGCACACTAAAGGAAATTTGATTACTCTAACGCGTGAGCTGCGCAGTGCACTGAGCTGCCTCGCAAAATGGTGACTCTTATCAAAATATTGTCGAAATTTTGCTAGCATGTGCAATTTTGGATATAAAGGCTTATCAACCAGGAAACGTTCAAGTTAAAATCATGCTGAAATCAACGTATGTGCCGATTGTATAGATACAATTCCTTGTTCGATTTTGTCATGTGGTCAGCGCACTGACGACGCCCAAATGAACACAGCCAGAAACCCTACGCCGCATAGACACGCAATGCTATTAGAGTAATGCAAACGCGACAGGGGATTGCAGGACATCAAACACAAACGGTGCACTAGAATAGAACCGACGTAGTAGTTCCAACGACCGCCGCTTCCATGGGGAGCGTGGCACTGCATCCCACCCTAATGCGGGATCTAAAGGTGCTCAGTAACTTAGAGGTACATGTAACGGTAAACAGCTGGATATTCCCAGGAATTTCGTTTGGGGGGTGTTGGTGGGTGATGCCGATATCTGCTGCATTAGTGGTGTTTTTGGCCTTCCAGCCGCTATTTTTTTTTCGGCGGGAGGGGGGGTGCAGGGAAAATTTCTATCAGTAAAGGAAACCTAAGGGCGTGCATGGGCAATGCTGCGTTGGCGCGGGACACTGTAAAGAAGAAGTGAGAGCAAATCAAGTGCACATCCAGTGCTGCTCTCCATGCAAACTGCACTGCAGGTGCAGCAGGCCTTTACCCCGTGACTCAACCAAGGAGTGTTATCTATTGCGAATAGTTGTGAAGGCAATGGTCGCAGTCGCAGATTGCTTTAACAGAGAGAGAGCAAAATCCACTTAGGTTCTCCCGCAATTAAAATCAAATGTCATTTCTGGGAGAACGAATTTCACCCATCATCTTGGAGGTTTAGCTAACAGTGACACAGTGACCAGCGTCACAGAATTTAACACAGTGACGAACACTTTTTTAAGGCATTTCTTCGTTGCATACAGGCAATTGCTTTGTTGCATTTGCAGATTTTTTTCCAAACATCTAGAATGTTCTAAAGCAGGTATAAGCTATACGGCTGTAGCAGGACCCCTGAAGAGCACGCGAACCATCAGTGAGGTTACAATGTTCCGTTGATGAACGGACTCGATATCAGAGTAGATGCATCCATCCTGTTGAACACCGCTGGATCTTCTTTGCGCTGGACACCTTGCGAGGAAGACGATGAGACAACCGCCGTGTGGAGGACTACGTACATTTATTGCAGGAAACTGGTGGACCGTAAGGTTCCACTTCGAGCTCGTGCCAGAGACATTCAAATCCCCCTGTGCTGGGGTTTTAAAGACATAAATTGCAGGACACATCCCCAAAATTCTCCAACCAATGGTACACTCAAAACTTTTCCCTACAGTTCTTATTAGTTGCACAATAATTAAGCCTGCCAATAAGAGTTATCAAACACCCTTTCCCATGTACATCATGGGCTGAATGGGTACAATGGGCTGGTCAATGTTCCTTTAATTGTAAAATAATTTGCCCGGCATTCAATAGGTGCATTTGGTAGCGCCGCCGCCGCCGCCACAGTCGGCATTATCAAAAAAAAAAAAAAAAAAAACGACGCTCCGAGGTTGCGTCAGCCGGTACGGCTTTCATCCCTAGACGACCGTGTCCCAAGGCTAACCGGCTTCCTGCTGTCGCCGTTCCGTGGAAAGACGTTCCCAGAGTATTACAAATAAGGAAGGGGTATCCTCGGGGGCTTTGCCAAGCCACTTCTACTAAAACCAGCCGTGCCCGACACCCCCAAACCAAGTGTGATGCATACCTCTGAATGTGATATGCAGCACCACATCAATAAAAAGGCACAGCATGCACAGTTGACAGTAAATTTCACTGTTCTACCACAGACAGTTATGTGTCAGTTCCTGTTCATATCACAACACCCACTGGCGATGTCTCTGCCCTAACGTCTCCTCAAGCATTATGATCAGGAATGTAGAGTAAAATGGCACCCTAGCCTACACAATGTCCTCTAGAGAGGCCTCATTGGCAGTCGTTAATCTGAACAGGGCATCAGCATCGGGTCATAGCGGGTCATGATCCGTAGTCACCGTGATTGCTGTCCCGAAAAGCCAGGTTTCTAGTCGCTGGTTGTGCCCAAATTATTGCGAAGGTCTCACGTTCAATAGTTGCCCAGCGAGTCCGGTTTGGTGATAACTTTTTGCTCAGGAATGCTATCTGGTGTTCTTTCCCTTCATACCCCAATTTTGCTAAGCACGCGCTGATTGCGTATTCAGAATCATTGGTTGCAAGGATGTATCCCTTCTTTGGATGCGGTGCGTATAGTAAGGACGCACGAATTAAGCACCTTTTGCAGACTTCGCAGAAGGCCCTTTCTGCTTCAGCACTCCACGGTAGTTTCTGTGGTACTCGTTTAACCAATTAACTGAGTCAAGGGTAGCAGTACCTCAGCGAAGTTGGGCGCATATTCACGATAATAATTACAGAGGTCTAAGAAACTTGTGTGAGCTCTTTTATTTTCTGACTCGTGTATGTCATTTACCGCTTCGATTTGGGTCAGGTGCATAGGTACCTGATTTTACAACATGTCCCAAATAGTGTACAGTCGAACCTCGTTAATTCGAAATTCCGAATAATTGAAACTTATACATAGATCCCATCCAACTCCTATGTATTTCAATGGCAAAAAACTCCCGACAATTCGAACTGGTGAACGGATGCAACGGCTAATTCGAACCGATATTTCCCCACGTGGCCGGCCCCTTCTCCAAATCCCATCGCCTCCTGAATGCTGACCTTGACCCGCAAGCGCTACCCATGACGCATGGACCCTTTTCCACGTGTTCCAGAGTCATTGACCTCCTTACAGCAGCCAAACTGTAAGGCAGGGGATGCGCAATCGGCATAATCTCCTTGGGCTCCCTCCTTCCCTCTTTCTCTCTCTTCTCTCCTCCCCTTGCCACCACCGTCGACCCCGTGGATTGTGCCCACAGTGCGCGCCAGCGGCACCGCAGTCAGTTCCTTTCGCGCATGACCTTGCGGACGTGAAGATTTTTTTGCCACCGCATCTTTTCGTCACCGTCACCACGGCGAAAAGGGGAACTACTCGTCGGCAAAAGACCAAGGTACAAATTCTGCGAGAGGTGGAACGCGGCGTGATATCTAAGACCGAAATCGCGAAGAAGTTCGACATCAAGAAAAGTACGTTGTCCAGCTATAGACCCATGGAGGAAGGAAACACAGGGAGCGGCTCTTCCCTCCAGACCAGAGCCGTATATTAAAGGGAGTCTGGCCATTGGGAGGAGTCACAAAAAGAGGCTCGACCTGTCACTCACAGTTTCGCTCCTCTGATTGGTTTGCTTTTTACCAAGGGGGTCGCCATGACACCATACTGCCACCCAAAATGGCGACGAAAACAAACACAATGAAGCGGGGATTTCGTGACAAAAAAATTTCACAGACTAACCTGAGTTTACGCTGCAAATGTACATCCTAATATAGATTTCTCGGAAATCAGTTTCAACTTATGCTCATCCATCGATATCTAACTGAAAATAATACGTTTTGTCGCCGGTGTTAGGCCTAGTGAACACGGCGATCACAACGAAATCATAACAAAAACGGCGCTGTGCTGTACAATCTTATATTTAAGAGCTGGATTTCATGGATATAAACATTCTTGCCTCTTATATTCCAACTATTCATGTAGATTTGTTTAAAAATCATACCGACAACAGAATGTGTCCCAGCAGGTGGTTCTGCCGGCAGCGGTACCATGACGGAAGCAGATGACAATTCCCGACGTACCTTACGCTCCCTAGGTGGCGCTTATCAAATTTGCACCAACAATCCACTACTTTTGCAGATTGCGAGAGGTATCCATTTCAATCCCATCCAATCCACTTGCCACCCAAAATGGCGCTCCCCATGTTGGATAGGGGGGGCAAATAGTGAGGATAGGCTGATTGATAGCGCTCCATATTTGAAGACTTCATTGGTCGGAAAGCTAAAAAAGTGGGTGGAGCTTCAGGTATAGGCATGACCCATTAATGGCCAGACTCCCTTTTAATATACGGCTCTGCTCCAGACTAGCGTAGCCACCCTCTAGCGGTCGCTCGAATCAAAATCGCCATTGCTTCCTGTCCACCACGTGATCCTCTCTAAAGTTTCGGTTTTGCAAGGCTTTATTTCTCGCGCTGCTCTCCGTATGATTTTGGTTTTTGAAAGTAATTTATTGTGACAATGTCAGCACCGTCGTAGAAACGACGTATGGTAATGTGTTCCTGTCGCGGATACGGCTCTCGTTCAACTGAAATCAGCTCTGTCACGGGAACGCGTTTTGTTCGTAAGTAAACGGTAACTTGCTTTAGTCGCCCGTGTGTCTTCGAGTCATCTTGAATTGTTCATTTGGGACCTCAAACTCTGCCGCAGATTCATTTCATATCTTCTTTTGTTGCACAAATCTGATTAATGGAACGGCATTCTTTACCACTTAGTCAAAAAAGTACATACGTTGGAAGTAACCGTTGCCACACGTGATGTTTCCGGTCCAGCGCACTCCTTTTGCGTTCTGCACACTGTGACTGGTCTTCTAATAGAACAGCAAACATACGAACACACACAAATGAAGTGCAAGCACGTGTTCAATGTAATACTGCCATCTGAACTGCAACGCAACTACAGCTCGCGTCGTCTGCTTTGCTGGAGATATACTGTCTGGAGGGTCACGTGAGCAGTCACGTGGTAGACAGGAGCATCCCAGAATGCAATGCGAGGCCGGCTACGCTCGTCCCGATAGAAAACTGTTGGAGGGGCCGCTCCTTGTGTTTCCTTCCTCCATGTATAGACCGTTTACAGCAGAGTTATCTGGGCGCCGCCATCTTAGCGCACGTGACCTTGCGCGCCACTGCTTGCCTTCTCTTTCGGCTGCCTGTTGGCACGGCGCACGTAGTACGACAGTGCAACCCAGAGACGCTTTCCCCGATTTTAAACTTTTTGCAATGAATTCCGGATGGAAGGATGAAACGAGGCTTTGGCCGAAGCTTCAACGGTCAGGTGAGTGCGCTTTTTGTATAAAGTTGCATTTGCTTGATTTAGAGTAATATTTCTGTCTTCGTGCGTCCCAAATGATCGGCCCCACTATGCTCGAGTTACTACATATTTCGGCGTTTTTTTTTTTTTCGCTCTTCTTTTGTTGTGCATACGCTACGTTGTGGGTACGTTCATAATGTAATATCGTAAGATCGTGATTTCTTGCTTTTTATCGCAAGAGTTACGGTACAACTACCTGAGAACTATATGCATGTAAGAAGGGAGTTGCCTCAGGACAGAAGCCGCCGATATTTCGAACAGAGACTGTTCTTCTGCTGGGCACCGTCCTCATCATTGGCATGGTATTTAAAGGGTTAGGTGTGACGTGTTTAAAGGTTCATGCGAATTGTGGGTGAACAGCCCCGAGGGAAGAAAGGGTCCGTACGGGCTTCTACGGCCGGAGTGAATGGCTGCTTTGTTAGAGTGTGTAGGGGATTATGTGAACGTAATGATCTAGGCTACAGACCGGTTACAGAAAGATGGAAGGTTCACGAACACGTGGACGAAACGGGACAACAGACAAGAATTGGCAAGCATAGTGAAAGATAAGGATGTAAGGAGGTGAAAGATAACCTCCTTATCTTTCACTATGCTTGCCAATTCTTGTCTGTTGTCCCGTTTCGTCCATGTGTTCGTGAACCTTCCATTTTTCTGTAACCAGTCTGTAGCCTAGATCATTACGTTCACATAATCCCCTACACACTCTAACAAAGCAGCCATTCACTCCGGCCGTAGAAGCCCGTACGGACCCTTTCTTCCCTCCGGGCTGTTGACCCACAATTCGCATGAACCTTTAAACACGTCACACCTAACCCTTTAAATACCATGCCAATGATGAGGACGGTGCCCAGAAGAAGAACAGTCTCTGTTCGAAATATCGGCGGCTTCTGTCCTGAGGCAACTCCCTTCCTACATCTCCACCGGTTCGCTGGATTTCTACCCATCTAAATATGCATGTAAGGGCTGTTATGTTGTCGTTATGAAGTAGCATACCTGTACTTTTGATTTCAGATGTACACAAGCACATGATCAACGAGCTAGCGGGAGACGGAAAGCCTGCGCTGAACTACAGAGAATTTGCAAATGGAACGAAGCTGTTTGACAGCGGCCATGTCGGTGTAGTACTGTGCTAGTGCAACGATGGTGTATGAATTTTAGATGGCGACACCAGGTCGACACAAACAGTGAGCAGAACGTGTAGTACAGAGACTCGCTTCGGGCCCACTTGGGCGGCAACATGCACATGTAAAGCGGGTCTGAGCAGCAGGTGCAGTCATATTTGTACACTGCTCATCGAGGTTGTAGAGGCGACAAACAAGGGGCTCACGAGTGCTTCGTGCACTGACAAGGCATGTACACGGAACCGTTCAGCTGCAAGGAACGTGATCTCTGCTACTATGGGGGAAGTTTATTCTTACAAGCAGCAGCCAACCCGGTAATCCAGAAGATGTGGGTGCGAATCCTACAGTTGGCTAACCTTTTCAGTGGCTTCCATCTTTCGTCTTTCACCTACAGCAGAGTTTGGGGCTCACCCATAAATGCTGCGCCACTTTGAGGGCTGCATTACTTACCCTCGCTGACTTTCCTGGTTTGAAATCGTTCCTCTGAAGGTTCGATACTTACCGTTTTCGAATCCGCTTGTTTTTCTCTCTTTGTGGAAATCCGTGCATTGCAAAAGGCCTCGAACGCGGGCAGTCTTTGTATAGCGACTGCTCGTGAATTTAACAAACAGCTTCGTCCCACACGATCAGATCTCTGTCACAGTTTCTACACTCAATCACGGAACAGGTCTTCCCTCTGCTTTTCCAGATTTTGGACAGAACTGTAGCACAGCGGCAAAAAAGTCGGAAGCACTCACGTAGGCAAAGGCACACAGACACTCGCAGAAGGCAAGTAATGGCGGGGCTACTGTGGCGGCATCTATTAGCGCCCGAAGCAACTGGCTGCTGTAAACGGTCTATATCAAGAACAAAGACACTATCTTCGCTGCATATGAAAAGGAAAATGTGGAGTCATCCAGAAAGCGCCAGCGAACTTCGGCCCATCCAGACCTCGAGAGCGCCGTCATTTCTTGGATTAAGAATGTTCGGAGCCGAAACCTTCCGCTCAGCGGGCCCATCATCGCTGCAAAAGCAAGCGACTTCGCCATGCAGTTGGACATTGAAGACTGTAGCGCTTCAGAAGGTTGGCTGTCTCGTTTTAAGGTGCGTCACGGACTAACTTTCAAGAACTTTTCTGGCGAAAGAGCAGACGTCGACGAAGCCACGTGCGAAGAATGGCTGTCCGGCCCTCTAAAGAAGCACCTCGAAAACTTTTCGCTTGACGACGTATTCAACGCCGATGAGACGGCACTCTATTTCAAATTACTGCCAAACAAGACAATCAGGTCCAAAGGTGACGCCTGCGCCGGAGGGAAAAAGAGCAAAGAGAGAGTTACTGTTCTGGTGTGTGCAAACGCAACGGGTACAGAACGATGTCGGCTACTTGTTATGGGCAGAGCAAGCAAACCCCGGTGTTTTAAAGAAGTCAGAACCTATCCTGTGGACTACAAAGCGAATAAAAGCGCACGGACGACGGCCGAAATCTTTACCGAGTGGGTAAGTTGGACAGAAAATTTGCTTCCCAAGGCAGGCAGATTCTTCTTTTCGTGGACAACTGCTCTGCACATTGTGATGTGAAGGGACTCAAGGCGATCCGCTTGGCATTTCTGCCAAAAAACACAACAGCCGTCTTGCAGCCGATGGACTTGGGAATTATTCAGAACTTGAAGACTCTGTACAGGAGACACCTACTGGAAAGAATCATTCTGTGTTTGGATAATGACAGGCCATATGACGTGGATCTCCTGGGAGCGGTCCATATTCTGGCAAGCTCGTGGAACCCGAAACTATCCCCAATTGCTTTCGAAAGTGCGAAAGGACAACGCGGACGCCGCTCTCGAACTTTTACAGAAGCTGCAAACCATGTTGACTGAATCGCGTTTCAGGAAGCGCTTGCAGACACAGATAACAGATTACTTTCTGATGTAATGGTATGTTATCTCTTCTCTGAATAAATGTCGATTTTGTGGCTTTGGGGATTTAATGTGGACCGTGCTGCACAATAGAACATCGAGGTACGTAAGCGAAGAGCACACTCGCGAGGCTTAGCCTCGCAGGCTGCAACGCGTCTGACGTGATTTACGCTCACCCCGCACTTACCGCCGTTATTCAGTGGGCCTCCCGCTAGTTCGAACTCCGCCTTATTCGAACAAAAGTACGGTTCCCGTGGAGTTCGAATTAACGAGGTTCGACTGTACTTGCCTCTCTGCAAACCATTGATATGTTAGTTATTGATAGTCATAGTTATTGATAACCAACCCAGACTTGGCAATTGCGTCGAGTACCCTCTTCAGGTGTCGAATATGATCATCCCAGGTTTCCGAAAATACCGCCACGTCATGGATGTAGGAAATGCGTATTCGCGGTGGGGATATGAGATTTCATTGATCACTCTTTGAAATCTGGAGGCGGAATTTCGCAACCCGTAGGGCATCACGCGCCACGCATACTGTCCCTGATGTTCCTTTCCTTCCTTGATGAAGGCTTCCTTTTAATACATGTCACTGCCGGCTATCATCAGTGCTAACTACGGGCGGAAATCCACGTCCCGCCTCTTCACAGACCTCTACCGATTCCTTGGTGCCCGTCATCATCTGACAGCCGTGTATCACCCCAGCGCAAATGGAGTCGAAGAATGCTTACATCGCACGTTGAAGACCGCCTTGTAGCGGGCCGTGGACAATGACGAAGATGGCCACGCGCCTGAAGCACCTGCCTCAGTTCCACCGGCGCGGCCATGGAGATAGGTCACCGTCATCGCCTCTCCGTGGCATACCATCATCGCCGGTCGGGGCTCATGTAGAGGAAGACCATCGTCCTCTACATTTGGTGACCCGAACAACGAACACCATGTTCGGAGCAATTCGGCTCGTTACTATCCCAAATTCCTGACGACGCCTTCGACGAACACTACCACAGCGCCCTATACATGGACCCACCGCCTGCAAACCCCGCCGTTCACGTACCCGGCGCCTTTCCGTCTGCGGCCTCACCGTCCAGCACGGCCCGCCCACCTCTGCAGCCGTGCAGCATTTCACCGTCCGGCTCACGACGACAGCATCACGACTGCCCTTCTCCTGTCGACTGACGCGCCGACGCTCACGTACTGCCCCCCTCCACGGTACCGATTCGGACGACCATGCAACGCTCCAACCGGTCACTGGTCATGCGATCCTCTAACCAACCATCGCTTGACGGATCCCGGGGACCGCCCTGCGCTGTGCACGGACCCCGGCACACTCACTACCCGCCATTTCCCTTCCGCCTCTCGACGCACATTCCCAGCCGGCCGCGACAACAGAGCAAAGTGCTCGCCTGCTGGTTTCGGCAGTCGCGGCCGCCGACGCCACGGCCCGCATTAGCCAGCGTCTCGGCAGTCTTCACGGCAATCCTCACGGGTACGCAGCATCACTTCCTGGGACCCTATGAGCTCACGCTCCCGTGCCGGTTGCGGCACCCCAGGCCACGACTCTCACGCCCAACGATTCGCCCTTCATCTGCCTCGCTCATCGAGAGCTTCACGCAACGGGTATTGTGCCGTCCCACGAATTCGTCCTGTAGTGCACGTCATCCACGGCCGCTCTCGCTCTCTCCCTCCGGTATAGACGTGATTCTTCCATCTTTCTTATCGCCGCTCCGCGTCTGAGGGGGGAGCCCTGTAGCGGGCCGTGGACAATGACGAAGATGGCCACGCGCCTGAAGCACCTGCCTCAGTTCCACCGGCGCGGCCATGGAGATAGGTCACCGTCATCGCCTCTCCGTGGCATACCATCATCGCCGGTCGGGGCTCATGTAGAGGAAGACCATCGTCCTCTACAGCCTTACGCGCCACCAAAGATCATACGCATTGGATGGAGCATTTACTTGTGATTCTTCGTGGTGTTCGTATGGCCACAAAAGCAGACCTCTCTGTATCCCCATCCGACCTGACTCGGGACAGCCTCGCGCCTACCCGGACAGTCCTTCGACCTTTCGCTCGTTGCACCACCTGCACCAGACCCTCTAAAATTTGCAACACCCCTCCAGGCTAACTGCGCCGAGCTCATACCTCCGCCCCCACGCCATTACTCCAGACCTGCTTTCATGTACCCTGCCCTTTCAACCGCCACCCATGTCTTCCTTCTGCGTAACGCCACTCGACGAACCCTCCAACCCCCTATGACGGTCCTTTTCCAGTCCACTCCCGCCAGACCAAGACGATAACTCACTCGGTGGCAGTCTGGAGGTCGTCTCCATCGACCGTGTGAAGCCCGCCGTCCTGGAAGGCTCTTCTCCAGCCACGATCTCGGCAGGGCCCTCTTCTTGGCGCCCTCCTTCACATGCGGTCCTACCCGCACGCACCGTTCGTTGGGCCCCTGGTTCTCTGGCGATTCAACTCCTTCCACCACCTCTGCCACCCAGCCTGCTGTACTGCCGAGCTCAGTCACCTCCTGTGACCTCTGTGGCTTCCACCTCTGGTCCAGGCAGGTGGTGCTTATAGAGGCACAGATGACAACGACGGTGCCTGTCCTCCTCGCGCGTACAGAAGTCACACACATTCATTCCTAATCGCGCCCACGAAGAGAAAAGGCATCTTGTCTGCCAGCTGGTGCTTGTTGTCTTTATCCGCTACGCACGGCGACACAGCTTTGTCTATGCTTTCTGAAATTTACTTAAAAATATAAACGTATAAGACTCGTTATTTTCTCAGTTAGGAGAATATTAACTAAGTGCTACATTGCGTATGATGAAAAATGAAAATTCAGATGACCGTAAATTGCAATTGACGAGCGTAAGCAATTCAGACCCCAGAGGGAAGGTAGCTGAAGAAAAGCGGACGCGAATCAAACGTGCAACTTTCTGATTTTTGACCAAGTGTGTTAGTGTTACACTACACGACGTACTGACCACCGTCAACAGATCTGAGAAACAGAGAGAGAGAAAGAAAAAAAACGTGAATAAATAGTGATATATCCTGGACTAAACTGACCCAAACTCATTTTACCTGATCGACGCCGGCTTTCCAGCACCTGAGCTGCTTTCCCAGCTGTCCTTTGGGGCAGTTGCATTGCTATAAAGCGCGGATCTAGAGGTGCTGGGGCTAGATGTCCTGACTCCAATATCTGTCTTCACATATTGTTTCAATTGATCCTAGGTAGTGCATGTAGCATGCTGTCAGAGGCTGGACCCCCCGCAAAGAAATCCTGGATACGCCAGATTGCTATATAGTAGAGGCAACAAATGTACAGTTACGCAAGCGATGACGTACAGAAGCCATAAACCATCATAACTGCCATGGCGAATTGATGCAGTAGTCCAGAGGCACAACCAAATGTAATGATTAGAAGCAGACTTTAAAATACTAATAGGTAGCTCTCTTCGTCGCATAAATCGTTCTAGGCCAACCAACCTTCAGAATCATATAGTTTTATCTTCCGATTGGAAGGAAAATTTATGCATAAAAAGGTGTGTGCCCCCTTTATCAGCTTATCGGGAGACAGGCATATCATCCACGATGATGGTTGGTATACTGCATGCTATGCTGTGAGGAGCGCTCCCTGTTAGTGCTTAGAAAACCGCTGTCTAGTAATGAAGGGAATTGTCTCAGGACGAGAGCCGCCGATATTTCGAACAGAGACTGTTCGTCTTCTGGGCTCTCTAGTAATGATTTATTATTTAGCTGCTTGAGGTGTGCTAAGTGTTCGAGAGTGAACTATCGGGAAAATGCTCAGTGCTGTGACTGAGCTTGTGCATTTGTGAGGACAAAAATTACTATATTGTTGAGGAAATGTTGTCCCTACATATTAACTTTTAGTAAACATCCTTCAGTGTTGCTTCATCAACTCCTGCTTTTTTTCCCTCTCATTTCTGCAAAATTTAACACACACCTTGAAATCAATTATTTTCTTTGATACGCTAGGGCTTTATAGAGTATATAGAAATACAAGGGTAACACGCACAGCTTATAACATGAGATACTACATAAAATCCCTCAGAAAGTCAGTGAATACGCCTCGAAAGTGTTAAGAGTGTTAATACTGGCAGAGGCTAAGGAGAAACGCGCACTGTGGTGGGCGTGCTTGTTTGTCCGTTTAGTCCTTGTTTAGTGTGTGGCTTGTGATATTTAACACTTTGATCCATCTGTTGATAACGTACCTCAACATCACATCGATGGAACATCTAGGACATCGAAAAAGTTCTTCTGTACGTCATATAGCTTTGGCCTCGATTCTTTTCTTTTTTTTTTTTTCCTTCCACTACGTTAGCAGAATTCGGTGTAAACGTAGATAAAGCTGAAAGTATGGGCAGCTAGCTCGAGGATCAAAATACAGAGACAACACGACATGGGGCATTGCAGCCCTGTGTCGTGTCATCTTAGTACTGGTTCTCAAGGTAGAGGTTTCTGCTCAGATTCATTGTAAAGGGCTGTGGGTCACACACCGTAGCCCATAGCAATACAAGGGCGCTCTACCATACGACATCCACAGCAAAGCCATTTAATTGCAGATGTTCCTCGACATAGCAGCAAGTGTGATGATCCAGCCGTGGTACTGCTACAGGGGCAACGTGTCTTTTACCTCATGCTTCAATTTCTCTACTGGTCTAATTGGTAGAAAAATTGTATACACCTTACCAGTGATGGCCAGTAGTGAACTACATGTAGTTAAACTACTATAGTTAAACTACCTGATTGTAGTTAAAAAGTAGTTACCAACTACTTGCAGAAATGTAGTGGCAACTACTAGTTAAACTACTATTTCGAGTAGTTAACTACAGTAGCTAGGTTACTGCAGGCGCCAACTACTTACGATTTTGCCGCAAGCTTCACGGCAGGATTGTGCTTCCGACTTTTACCTTGAGCTACTTGTTTGATGAGAACGGAGGTGCAGAGCAATTGTGCCATGCATGTGTACTAATATTCACTTTTAATGCTTGTTTAGTGAAGCCTCATTTGCATGAATTTGCATTGAAACCGCATAGGATGGCTACATGATCGATCATCGTGGCTAAGCGAAAATATTTTACGGTCCACAGTGCACCCACCACAATATTTGCGCGTGGCGCATTGATCTGTGATGAAGGAGCCTGAGTGTAAATCTCGTACATGGTCGGTCGTATGTTGTACGTACCTTTATAGCGAAAGCTTTCACTCAATAGAAAATATTTCCGCAGCAAGCTCTTTTGTCAGCGCATAATATACAAGAGACAGGCAGAGGATTTTACGACAGTACGTGAACTAAGCGACTTAGGCACAAGAGTATATTTTAAGTATCATTATCACTGCCTCTGATTCATATTTAGGTGTCCAAGAACACTACAAGGGATTGCTGTTAATGGACAACGTTAAGTAGTTATTGATGTAGTTAAAATACATTGCAGTAGTTAAAGAAGTGGTTTTAACTACTCTCCTGAACAGTAGTTGAACTACTAGTTAAACTACTCCATTGCAAAGTAGTTAGTAGTTGTAGCTAAACTACTGTAGAAGTAGTTAGTGGTCATCACTGCACCTTACCATTTTCAACTTGTGCTGGAGTACTCGCAAGAAATTACATTTCTTTGCACTGAACCTATTATTACGTGGCAATACATTTCTAAGCGATATTCATAACAATACTATACAAGTAGGTTACAACTAGGGTGAAAAAAAAATCGTATTAAAAATCAAATTGTCTGAACGCTATGCGGTCAACGCTATTTATCTCGGGGGAGATTTTGCCATGACCTCTGATCACTTTTATCAAACCTAATTTGGGAGAAAATTAATTTTCGAATTGAACTTGCCAAGTCAACGTCACATACTTTTTTATGGAAATAGAAAGCGCATGCGGGATTTAGCCCATTCTATTGCAAAATACATTGCGTATTGCGTGAAAAAAATGATAAGAAGTTGCGAAAACCGTCGTTTCGATGTGCACAAATTGCTGACCGCCAATGCGAGGAAGCCATGTACCTGCCCTTACCTTTTTTTAAAGTAGCACAGAAGTCATTTTTAACGCCCTGTTTTCTTCCTATAAAACTGTGAAGTAGGCCAGTAAGATGCACCATGCGAAGTAATGCACACCACAGAATCATAATTCTCGCAGAAATTGAATTTAAAGTACGCCGCAAAAGCGACCGTGCACAACGGCGGTGGAGAGTAGCACCTGTGGGACTGAGCAGACCCATCGGTATCAGGATGGGCTTCGCGTGTCGGCGCGCGTGTGTGTTCTTTGTAGTACGTGTTTGGCTTGGTTGGGAGTAAAGGCAACTGACGTGGCTGGGAACACATCGTCTCTCTGTTTGGCTCCTCACTCAGCGAACATGGTGTCAGCAGGGATGTGATTGCTGCGCCAAACTGCGCCATTGGCCCAGCCCTGCTACATCCTGCTACAATTTACTCAAATTTTAGTAATCGGCGCCGGGCCTGCGCCAAACGTTGAGTTTACGTTGCTTTCCAAAATCGCGCCTTGGTCATCGGGGAAACAACACGTGGAACGCATCGGGACTTGCCCTTGCCCTCCCCCGCTGTTTGGAGCTTTCGAGCGAGATGGATGAGGGCGAGGACAGTGATCTCACCGGTCGCCGCGAGCGAGTGAAACGCTGTCGGCGCACGCGTCTCTTGAACCGAAAGCAACGAACGCCGTATTGTGCGTACGAGCGACCCTCTGAGACTGTCACTCTCAAAATGCGTGGTTTACCTCGTGTACACTTAGTTGAACTGTGGGGTACTACGTTGCCACCCGCGATTGTGCCGTTTGACGGAAAAAAGGGGTCCCTTCTTGCGTAGATCGTTCCACGAAGTTCAACGCCGATATTCTCAACGAAATCGACGAAAATGGTGACCGAATATCAGTGTGGTGTCGTCAGGGTTCTCCCGACAGCGGTTTTTGTATCTTGTGCAACCAGAGCATCAGTTGCAGGCAACACGGTGTTGCAGCCGTCAAACGCCATGCAGGCTCCAAGCGACACGTCGAATGTGCCAAGCAGCACCGGGACGACTCTGGAATACTAAAACGGCCGAAGAATGTGCAGCAAGGCTTGGACTTCACGTGCAACAGAGGGGCCCTATCTGCGAGTGACCGCGTCGCGCAAGCGAAGGCTCTCGTGCTGGCAATGACGCTAAAAGGAATTCCCTACTCTTGGGCTGATACCGCCTCGTCCCTTTATCCGCTAATGTTTGCGGACTCGGAAATCGCCATGCAATTTTCGTGTAAACGGAGTAAGGCGTCGTACATTGCGTCTGATGGCCTTGGGCCTCACTTTAAGACGCTAGTTGTGGAAGAGCTCAACAGACCATCTGTCTTCTGCGCAATCGCAGGGGACGATACACCCGTAGTGGAGCAGCGGTGCCAACAGCTAGATGTTGTTGCAAGGTTTTATTCTGATATCACGAAAGAGGTGGTTGTTGAACATTTGGAGTCCTTTGTGCTGGGTTCCGCGACGTCTGATACCTAGTGCTCAACGAAATCGCCAAGGCGACTCAGGACCCTCCGCAAAATAACCTGATCTGCTTCTTCAGCGACGGACCTAACGTGATGAAAAGCTTGAAACGAAAGATGAAGGAAACGCACTCAAATATGTTAGATGTAGGCGAGTGTTGCCTTCATAAGGTTCATAATGCATTTGGGCATGGCTTAGACGCCTTTGGATCAGATGTTGAGGCAGCAGTGGTGGACCTATATTATTTCGTCAAGAATTCTGCTGTGCAGAGTGCCGCAGTGAAAGCACAGTAGGAAGTGCTTGGGCTGCATGAGAATGTCTTCCTCCGTCACTTAAGTTCGAGGTGGCTTACACTGGGGCCTGCAGCGAGCCGACTGATTCAGCAGTTCTCGGCAGTGAAGAATGTTGTCACTTCGGAAAGTCAGTGTCGTTCAGGAGGGCAGCTACGTGAACGCTTGCGGAAGGCGTTCTCGAACAAGGACTTCTACCCAAAATTGTTTTTTGTCAGGAATGTTGCAGACCTTTTCACAGAATTTTTGACTTTGTTTCAACGCACTGAACCCTTAGTTCATCTGCTGTACGACGAGATGGTGGCTCTTGTTCGAAAACTTTGTGGGCGATTCATAAAATCTGAATCATATCGCTGTAGAAAGGGCAGTGAGCTGCCCTCGCTGCAACCTCAGTCAGCTGTAAATTGGAAGGCAAAGGTTGAGGTTGGGGAGGACACAGAGGCAGCTATGTCATCATGGGACCCAGCAGAGAAAAAAGCATTCAGGTTGGGCGCAAGAAGCTTCTACATCAAGTGCACTAGTACCTCCTGACACGACTACCTTTTGACAATGCTGTGCTACGAAGCCTACACTGCTACACCCATCGTCTAGGGAAAAAGAGAGCTCGTCCGGTGACTTCAGAACCCTAGCAACTCGTCCCCCACAAGTGATTCAGCCTCCTGATGCATTGTCCCTGAGGGATGAATACATGTTGTTTCAACTTGAACCCATCGAAGCACTATCGTCTTCAAGGCTTGATGAATACTGGAGCAGCATCTTTGCACTGAAGAGGGCTGACAGCTCAACAAAATTTCCTCTGTTGTGCAGGCTTGTAAAAGCCTTGCTGTGCATCCCCACGGCAACGCAGATCTTGAGAGAGGATTCAGCGAGAACCGTCATATTCTTCAGGAGAGCGCATGACTGACAGTTCAGAGTATCAACGGTAGACGGCACATTGTGTCATATGATAAGAGGTTTGGAGGTGACCCCAGCCGTTTTAAAGTCACACCTGCAGTGAGAGGCTCGTGCAAGGTGTACCGGGAGCGTGTTGCAGCAGAAGAAAAGCTGGCGAAAAAACGACTACGTGCTGACATTGCCCTGGCAGGGCCAAGCAGGGATGAGCAAGATGACCTGCAGAATGAGGTGCTCTGTGCTAAAAAAATGCTAACCAATGCTGAGTTGCTCATTGAACATGGCGAGAAGTCAAAGAACTTTGAGGGTATTGAAAGTGGCCAGACCTTACTGACAGAAGGCAAAGCGCGGCTAGCCGTTGCATTGGAGAAACTGGTACTGAAGAAGAAGAAAAGTGTGCATTTGTAATCACCTGCTTACCTGTTGGACTTGCTTACTTTTGCAGATATTCCAGGGCGCATACACCCCTAGTCAAAGTGAGTGGCAGCCAAAGCATGTCAATGTTCTTAATATATTTATCATCTTCTGTAGTTTCCAAAGCTAGTTACTTTGTAGTCAAGTGGATGGTTTCCCTGCATTTTCTTTTTGGGAGAATTAGTTGTGAGCCAACTTAGAACTGCAATAAAAATGGGACCCAATAGGAACTTTTTAGAGCTGGATGTAGTAAGTTATTCTTATCGGCACAGCTGAGGTCCAAGCACGACACTGGCATGCAGTAGTTATACTTTAATGGGGTTACCTCGCGCCAGCTCCAAAAGCTAGTTTCGCTGCTCACAAACACAATTTTGGCTGCTCCAAAAGGTGCTCCAAAACGACTTCGGTTAATCACATCCCTGTGTCAGAAGTGGGACGTCGAACACGCCACCAATAGCCACCTACTCTACGTCCAGCGTGTCTGCACAGGGGGATCGAACGACGTCAGTAGCGCGGCAGGAGGGTCAAGCTCGGGTTATGGCAACGTTTAGCATCGCCACGCCTGAGCCTTTCCAGTTTACGACGCCGAACGAGTGGCCCACATGGAAGAAAACGTCCCTAAGGTTTCGCACCGCTACGGGCCTACTGCAGCAACCTGGGTAGCACCAGGTGGACGCACTGGTGTACGTTATGGGTACACAGGCAGAAGGAATATTCGGAACATTCCGTCTGCTGGAAGCACAGCAGAAGAATTTTGACACCGTCCTTAAGAAATTTGATGAATATTTCATTCCAAGGAGAAATGTGATTTTCGAGAGGGCCAGGTTCAACAACCGCGTCCAGTTGGAAGGAGAATCCGTCGAAGACTTCGTTACATCACTTCACACGTTGGCAGCGACGTGCGGATACGGAGATCTCCGAGAAGAGCTCATCAGAGACCATCTCGTAGTGGGACTCAGGGACAAGCAGCTCTCAGAAACTCTTCGATTAGATGGAGAGCTGGTTTTACGAAAGGCCCAGCTTGCGGGGAGACAACGTGAAGAAGTTGGCCGTCAACAGAACGAAATAAGGACGCCGACCGACAACGAAGCTCCCATCAGCAGAGTGTCTCGTCAGAAGGACGGAGCACAGCCTCGTCAAAACCGTGCGAAGCGATCGCCAAAGAAAGCTGGGAGGCAGGACTCACAGATGCAAGGGAATTGCAAGTGGTGCGGTAAAGACAGCCACCCGCGGAAATTTTGTCCAGCAAAAGAAGAGACATGCAGCAGATGCGGAAAAAAGGGCCATTTCGCCAAAGTCTGCAGGTCTTCGGGGGCGGTACGCTCGCTTGATACAGCAGACGTAGGTTTCTTAGGCACCATCCGGCACAACAACGACTCTAAGGGGGACATCACTATATCTGTAGAAGGCGTCCCGTTAGGATTCAAGGTGGACACTGGAGCTGACGAAACAGTCATTTCGGAAGAACTGTTTCAAGAACACTTCAAGCGTCACGGTCTTCGACAACCGCCACGAAGGCTACACGGACCAGACGGAGTATCCCTCGAAATCATAGGGACCACAGAACTACGCCTGTCCTTCCAAGGGCGCGAAAGCTTACAGGCAATCTACGTCTTGAGAGGACTAAAAGCGTCCCTACTGGAAAAGCCAGCAATAGAACACCTGGGGGTTCTAGGGAGCGTGTGCACCGTAAAGAAGCTGGAGCCGAAGAGTGAGTTTCCAGAACTCTTTCAAAGTCTCGGTAACCTACAGGGTGACTACCAGATCGCACTTCGCCCAGACTCCAAGCCATTTGCGTTGTCTTCTCCTCGCCGAGTTCCGATACCTTTATACGAAAAGACGAAGAAAGAGCTCACCAGAATGCACCATATGGGCGTCACATCACCTGCGGATCAACCTACCCGATGGTGCGCACCAATGGTCGTCGTACCTAAACCGTCTGGGTCAGTACGAGTCTGCGTTGACTTCACGGAACTGAACAAGTACGTTGAGCGAGAATGGTACCCAATTCCTAGCATCGAGCATACACTGGGACTTCCGCAAGGAGTAAAAATATTTTCCAAGCTCGATGCAAATTCTGGCTTCTGGCAAATACCCTTAATTGACAGAAGACAGCAGGCTGTTGACAACCTTCATAACTCCGTTCGGGAGATTTTGCTTTAATAGACTGCCCTTTGGCATCTCTTCAGCTCCCGAACATTTCCAGAGGAGGATGATCGACGTCCTGGCCGGGCTTCCTGGAGTAGTCTGCCATATGGACGACGTCCTAATATGGGGGAGCAGTCAAGCGGAACACGACGAAAGGCTGCGTAACGTCCTACGGCGTCTACGCCACGCACGAGTCACACTTACCGAAGACAAATGTCTCTTTTCAGTTCGTGAGGTGATCTATGTTGGACATACAGTCAGCGAAGCAGGTGTCCGACCGGACGAAACAAAACAGACGTCCGTTCAAGAAATGACCAGGCCAACGTCCAAAACAGAGCTCCGTCGACTCATCGGAATGGCTACATACCTCGGACGCTTCGTCCCACGTGTAGCGGACATTTTACAACCACTCTCTTCTATGCTAAGTACAAAGCAAGCTCTTGTTCGGGGTCGACGACAGGAGGAAGCTTTTCTTCAATGGAAGCAGATGCTTTCTTCTCCCCCAGTTCTAGGTATTTACGACCCCAAAAGAGAGACCGTAGTAACTGCCGACGCATCATCGTACGGCCTCGGGGCCGTCCTTCGACAGAAGTCACAAGGAAAAAAGTTTCAAGTCATTGCTTATGCTTCACGAGTCTTGACCGACACTGAAAGAAGATACGCCCAAATCGAAAAGGAGGCGTTGGCGCTTTCATGGGCGTGCGACAAATTTCGCGACTACCTTGTGGGCAAGTCCTTCAACCTTGAGACTGACCACAAGCCGCTGGTGCCAATATTCTCTTCCAAGCAACTCGATGACTTAACTCCGAGAATTCAACGAATGAAGTTGCGCTTACCGCGGTATTCCTTTACAATCACATACGTTCCTGGGAAGCAACTTCTAACAGCTGACGCACTTTCCAGAGCACCGCTCCAAGATACTACGGAAGCCAGAGAACTTGAGCAGGAGCTTGGAAGCTACGTCAGGTTGGTGACGTCCGCGATACCGGCAACAGGTACATCCCTGAACTTGATGACGTTACGGCAACGGAAAGACCGGGTGTGCGAGCGCATCGAGCGCAGCGAGGTTCATCGACCAAGGGTGGCCAAGCCGCCGTGACCTTTGACCAGAGCTGAAGGAGTACTGGACACACCGGATGGATATTTCGAGACAGGGTGATGTTCTGATGTGTGGGCCGAGAATCATCGTACCCAAATCGTGCAGAATGACAGTCCTCCACTCCCTTCACGAGGGACATCTTGGCGCGGAAAAATGCAAGAGACGAGCCAACCAGAGTGTGTGGTGGCCCACTGTAAACAAGGACATTGAACATCTTGTGAAAGGCTGTCAGCAAAGTCTACGCAACAGCACTAACCGAAAGGTGCCACTAATGCCAAGCGACTGGTCTGATCGCCCTTGGCAAAAGGTAGCCATGGACCTGTTCTTCGTAAGAGGGCGTTGGTGGCTGATTGTGACAGACTATTTTTCCCGCTACCCGGAAACAGCGTGTCTCGAAAACCTATCTTCCGCGTGCGTGGTTAATCACTGTAAATCTATATTCTCGCGCCATGGTATACCCGAAGCTGTGGTATCGGACAATGGGCCAGAGTTTTCCAAGACAGGAACCTCTTCATTCGCTTCCTTCGCTAAGGAATACCAATTTATCGACGTAACTTCAAGCCCCAGGTACCCCAGAGTAATGGTCTCGCCGAGGCTGCTGCAAAAGTCATCAAGCAATCCATTACGAAGACTGGGGACCTGTACCTTACAGGACGCTCCCGCTGAAGAATGGATATAGTCCTGCTCAACTATTGATGGGGAGACAGCAACGCACGACTGTCCCAGCTGCTCCGCAGCAGCTGGTCCCGAGTCTGCCAAACTACAACGCTCTTCGTCAGTTCGAGCAGCAGTACCGAAAACGGCAGAAAAGGGACTACAATAGACGATATGGAGTCCGGAACCTTCCCGAACTCCAGGAAGGGGAGGACGTATGGGTTATCGACTTGCGTCGCCAGGGCATCGTAACGGAGAGAGCCCAAGAACCACGTTCCTATTGGGTTGAAACCGAGGGGCAGCAGGTGCGGCGCAATCGAACTCATCTGGTACCTCTGCCTTCTCAAGCAGCGACCCAAGAAACGGAAACCAGCGACACGGGCGGTTCTACTTCTGGGCAGAATCGTGTGGTACAGGACACTCATGTTCATACTAGGTCTTGCCGTTGTGTTAAAGCACCGCAAAGATACCAGGCGTCGTAAGTGTGTGTACAGGGACTAAGCTTAACTGAATAGGTTTGTTGGACTCAAAGGGGGAGATGGGGGACTGAGCAGACCCATCGGTATCAGGATGGGCTTCGCGTACCCGCGCGTGTGTGTGTTCTTTGTAGTACGTGTTTGGCTTGGCTGGGAGTACAAGCAACTGACGTGGCTGGGAACACATCGTCTCTCTCTTTGGCTCCTCGCTCAGCTAACAGTACCAGCCTGTGATCTGCCTTGGACCTCGCGCTGACGCTACAAGGATCACGCTCGCTGATTGGTCCAAAGAAATGTTGTCTGCTACTCCGCTGTCGTCTGGTACTCGGCTGTTCAGGGTTCTGAAAAAGCATTGCTCCTGGCTCGGTCATGATTCAGCCGCTCCTTCTATCCCCAGTAGACGAGTTCAGAAAATCCCAGAGTGCTTAGCGCCGCTTTGAACTGTGGGAGTTTACTAATACGAAAGAAACGGTGTCCTCCAAACTGTTCCGATTTCTTCCCTACCGGTCCATTGTCTACGACGTGTCAAGGTCAGCGAAAGCGAAATGTAAAGGATTATTCTTCGTTCCCCCGCTCAGCGAGCGCCCAGGACGCAATGCGTGCACAACGAGCACTGGGATTTTCGGAACTCGTCTATTCTCTGGGAGACCTGGAAAAACTAGTTTACCGCGGCAAAGGGACAAGGTGCTGACCCTCACTGACCGGCGAACCAGAACGAGTTCCCCCTGTAACGTCATCGGCGACATCGCATCATACCTTCACCTCCTCATTATATCCGGAGTGGCAAGTAAGGGTGAACGCGCGGAGCCATGTTTGGAATACAGTACAGGGAGAGCAAGTTCCTTTTTGCGTTCAGATGCTGTCGTTCCATGGCTGTGGTCAGGTCCGTCGGCCGCATCCTTCTGTCGTCCTCACGTTCTGTCAAGCGATCCTGGTCACGGCACCATGTAGAAGACAGGACAGAAAGACGGGGTGAAGATGTTTACTGGTGCGCAGGTGATACAAGGAATGATTAAGTGCATGTGGCACGAGCCACGGTCTGGGGGCAGACTGTCGTCGTCTGTAAAAGGTTCAACACCATGTTTATGTGAGTTGTTTTTCTGGGAAACAAATTGCACACATCAAAACCTTTCGCGCTGTTCGGTAAAATGACACACACACTCTCCTCAGACGTCTTAATCTTAACTTTTTTTTTGGATGGCCCTCAGTACTCCTCTAAGCTTCTGCCGATAACGGCTGCTAGGCCGACAATTTGCGCGCCTCCGAACGTTTTTCACCTCTTCCCCCCCTCCCCCCTTCAGCTATTACTAAAGCAGTAGGGAGTGTATTTTACAATGCAATGGGGTAAATCTGATGTGTGCTTTCTGGTTTTGTTAAAAGAACGTGAGGTAGACTTGGTAAATTTTGGAGATCAATTGGGAAAATTCAGTTTCTCGCTAATTAAATTCGATAAAAATGCTCATAAGTCATGGCAAAATCTCCGCTGAGATAAATAGCGATGACCCGAGAGTGTAGAAATCATTGGCTAGCTTGAACTGACTGAACACTTCAAACACTATTGAGCTCGATATAAAAAAGAGTTGCAAAAGTTAAAATGTTGCTTGAGTCAACTTTGACTGACCAGTAGCTTACTGTACTCCCACCTCATTATATTTAATGTCATCGAAGAATGTGTAACAGGGACATGTGACGCGAGAAAACAAAGAAGTTGCCAGCGAAATTTCCTTACTGGAAATTGTATTTCCCAAGTCACATGATTAAAGTTTACATTTACATTTTCTGAACAAAGACAACTATGCAAAATAATATTGTCGCTTTTGCACCTAATACAGAAAAATCAAGAAGGTACTCGGGAAGGCACACACGAACATCTACACGTGCCTAGAAGCCCTCAAGAGGGAAGAAGCAAGACAGACAACGTCTCTTCGACAGGTGCTGGCAGGATCCCAGAGGAGACAGCGGTTACGAAAATGGCAACTTAAAGACCGTGCCATCGCCGACCTGGAACGCCAGTATGCGGAGAACGAGATCCCAATGACTCTCTTCCTGAAGGAGGCACAAAAGTTTTGTGGAATCTGAAGGAATCTCCTGGAACCTGACTGTACTTCCAATTTCTCGTAACTGCACGTCGACATTAATGAGTAGAAGAAAGAGCTCTTTAAGAGTTGAACATCCGTACAGCTAGCAGTATTATTGTGGTATAGAATAGTAGAGTTTTCAACAGTTGTTTCAGAAATCTTTTTTCTATCTCTCTTTCCGCTTCTGCTCATATACATTTATATGTATATACAGGGTGTCCCAGAAAATGTCTCATTGAATTACAATAAAAAAAAACTATACCATCTGGAGTGATGCGGTCAATTGCATTTGTTCTTAGGGGTTTTTTGCCACCTCCTGATGTGAATGTCGTGTAACGTAAGTTTATGTAAATCTTTGCGAATCGAACTCAGAAATTTGCCAAGTAAAGGTCACTTTTTTACCCCACCAACATGAAGAGCGTGCCGAATTTAATCAAAATCATGATAATTGACAGTGATATTCAGTATCTATCCCATCGGAAAAAATAGCCCAGCATCATGCTCTATACGGAGCTCCCATATATACATATAGACGACCCTCTGTTTGCAAACATGTGACGTCGCGAGAAGACTGGTTCGAGGTTATATTTTGTTGTGGTGGGCAAGACGCGGGAAAAACACCTCGGCTGATAGGCTGATAAAGCTGATAGTGCCCACCAGCATGCTTTGCGCGGCGGCGAAACGTAATCGGTCACGTAGGTGTTCAGGTCGTCTATTCGCTCCGAGATCGAACGGTGTCGGAGCGCTGCGGAGAACGGAGAACTACCGCAGTGTGGACGCGTCGTCTGCTTTTACACGCTTATTCTGCGTTCAGTGCAGTAGGTGGAACATTGGGGAACCGAACAGTATCGTACCATCGCGGCACAAGTGATCTTCCGGTGAATATACACAAGAGTTACGGAAAAGAACCATCAACTCCGAACATCGGCCCACGTGTTATCCACGCTAGAATGGTGACAGTGTCGCCCCCTATAGGTCGATCTCGCAGCGAATAGCGCACGATGAATTTTTCAGCGCAATTTTTGTCAGTCCGACGAAAGGAGGTTGGAAACCCAGCCCACCCCGGCATCGCACAAAGAGAACACAGGCACGGCTTATCGCGTCCGACTTTCCCTGGGATAATGCTTTCCCTCTCCCAATTTTAGGAACTGTTACTTTTTCTGCTATCACTCTGTGAGCTGGTTTCGTCGGACTCAAAGCGATTGCTCTCAAAAAGTCATCGCGCGTTATGGTCCGGTGCTCCGAAAAGCATGATATTCGGCTATTTTTTCCGATGGGATAGCTCGTGAATATCACTGTCAGATATCACGAATTTGAGTGAATTCGGCACGCTCTTCAGATTGGTGGGGTAAAGAGTGACCTTTACTTGGCAAATTTCCGAGTTCAGTTCGCAAATATTTGCATAATTAAACTTGGGGGTACATGACATTCACATCAGGAGGTGGCAAAAACCTAATAAGAACAAATACCGTTGACCGCATGGTTATAGGTGGTGTAGTTTTTTTATATTATAATTCAATGACACGTTTTCTCAGACACCCTGTTATGTCTTTAAAGGAGCATGGAAGAACTCAAACAGAAATATGTCGGGAGGAGTAGAAATTAGGGTCGTGGGATATATTATTAGCAGAAAAAGTATGACAGCAATCCCGATTTTCACGCGAGCTTTCAATCGCGCGGGTCAGAAATACTCCTTCCCTTCCTTGGTTGTCAGTCGGTGCGTAAAGTGAGTCACCCAATAGTACCTTGTTTTTCCTCCCTTTCTTTTTTGCAGTTGCATTTCGTACCGCTCGTCTCGATTGATCACATTGGTCACTAGGAGACGGTTCTTGGTAGCCAATAAAAAGTGCTGACTGACTTGATGTCACCACACGCCAGGAGCAGCATTGGGCGAGATCGCCGCCGCGCGCATTCTTGTAAACTAATTTTCCCAGGAATTTTACCAAAATAAATATCTTGCGTCACGCTTCCTGAGTACGTTCATATCAGGTGGAAAAAAATGTATGTGCCGTCCATGTTCCTTTAACATTACCATCAGCACACAGAACTGTGCATAAGACAACAATCTAGTCAGCAGTATGCATTTTTAGCACTGTTTTCACGTTGAAGTAACATTGTCGTTCTCTCAGTTTTATCTTGTCTTGTACTACGCAATTTCATAATTCTTATATTTTTAGATTCTGTACATAAACCTCCTTCACGTGTATGCAATGTGTATTTAAACACTTTCATTAATTCTTAAAGGAACTGTAAAGTAAAATATAACCACCATGTTTCAAAATACCATCATGTAGGACTTGGCTGGTTCTTTATAGTTTTCGTAGTAATTAATTTTGAACACTTCTAGAAACTGAAAGGGGGTGACCCTCAACGTTCGCCAAGGACAAAGTGGGAGCCGACCCCGGATTGGCGGACAGATATCACGTGATATTGACGTACTACATAACGCATTTGAGACAAGTAACTATGTAATTACAATTAGACCTGTTTTGAAGAACAACTGCAACTCTTGAGAAGTTCGGTTTAAACCTGCTGCGATTGTAACCTGTGAGCCCCGTGCCTGTGAGAAATATCTGCACCATCTCTTGGCCTTTCTCTTTCTCAGCGTCTCTGTGTCATCTGTTCGTTGTATCGCTGCTGTCTGCAAAGCCTCGCGCCCAGGCTATTTATACTGACGTACGATTTGCGTTCTTGTGTTCCAGGATACACGAACCGTGCACCTTCGACGATGAAACGCACTCGCGACAGCCACCACGACCTCGCCTAGTGGCCTACGTTTTCAATAAATGGCGCGCGAGTCACCTGAGGGTTGGCGCATCTGGGAGTACGCAAGCTTTCCTTGGCGCAGCAATCTATCAGACATGTCGGCACTGTTCCCTTAGAAGTTGGTCGAGGACGCTCATTCCCCCAGAGCGTTAGTCGTGACTGGCTACCTCTGTGAGACAGACCACGGCGACCTCTTTCAGCAGTACCACCACCACCACCCATAGCGTCACCAAGCGTGTCCACTTCCCAAATTGCCCGTGTGACAGCCTGGGTATCAGACGAGAAGCTCTTGACAACTCAAGTGCCTTACAACCACCGACAACCACCGTATGATAAACTTCCGTAGCACTGAAGAAGCCAATTTAAGAGTAAGGCTCATCCAGCAAGCGTGATAAGATAAATTCATTATAGACGAACCTCTGTGCACAAATATGTGACATCACGAGAAGACCAGGTCGAGGTTATAGACGACCCGCACCCCTACGTCATTGATTACGTACGCCGCCTCGCAAAGCATGCTGGTGTGCACTATCAGCTTTATCAGCCGACACCTTTTTCTCGCTTCTTGCCCACCACAGCAAAATATAATCTCGAACCAGTCTTCTCGTGATGTCATATGTCTGTAAACAGAGGGTCGTCTATATTTTGCTGTAGTGGGCAAGAAGCGGGAAAAACACGTCGGCTGATAGGCTGATAAAGCGACAGTGCCCACCAGCATGCTTTGCGCGTCGTCGTCACGTAATCAATGACGTAGGGGCGCGGGTAGTCTATAACCTCGACCCGGTCGATCGAGCCGCATTCGATGAACTAATGCGGCACCTTGACGAGAGGTATGTCGAGGCATGCGGAAAGCGAGCGCTGGATCAGCTCTGCTCAGCATGGCTGGGGGGAGAATGTCAGCGGTCCATGCCAGGCGAGTCACGAGGCGTCGAAGTACGGAACGACGATCTCCACTCAGCAGCGCAATATGCGTCCGTCTCCGAGACGACTGCAGCGCTGTTGGCCTGTTCATTCCATTCGACACCGCAATGGGCTGGAACCAACTGGAGAACCAGGCTGTGCCCTGCTTCGTAGACAAGTGGAAGCGATTAACACATCCGTCACCAACGGTGCGGATGAGCCTAGGATGCCAGAATTTTCAATTGCTTGCAGCGCATGGGTAGAGGCAGTGAGCATGACCCATTCCCGCGGAGTAAAATCAACGATGTACTGCAGAAAGAAAAGTATGGCATAGAGTTCTGCAGCTGTGGATGAGATTTGATGCGAAAGGCGACGTCCTTCCTCTACGCCTTCGGATGGGATGACGAATGCCTAGGTGGATTTGCCATTTCGAGATGCGCCATCGGTGTATGCTGCGGCAGAGGTAGAAAGCTCCGCGTCTACCAGAGCATAAAAATGGGCTCGAACGACTTGAGGGGGAACCTGATCTCTTCGTCCCAGGATGTCCGGAAAACGTACAAAGGTGTGTGGTACTGGCAGAGACCAGGGGGCGTCCGGCGGTGTGACGTCCTTAGCTATGAAGCTGATCGTAGGAATTCTAAAGTCTTACTAAATGAGACTTGCAAAAGAACAAAATATCCTAACACGTAACTCCATCAACGGCTAATAAGAGGACTAGGCACTCAACAAATCAACACAGAGTACGGGTAACAAGGGGCGCAGAACGATGCGTCTACTCTATCCGACAGCCAGGCACGGAACTGAGTCATAATGCTTTTTCTCCTCTATAAAGTCATGCATCTGTCCCTCTTGCGGTTGATTTCTGAACTAATTTAATCGCGAAATTATTAAGAATAGCACTATTCCCATTCAGGGCAGCACTATCGACATCGTCAAGACAAGAATGTTCCTCGTCAAAAAAGAAAAAATACAAAGCGTTAACAAAGGAAAGCATGCATATCGGGGCATGTCAGGACACGTCAGGACAAATCGCACGACTGTTGGGCAACAGAGGAAAACACTTGAACAGAGTGAAAAGACACCATCATCGGACACGTACTCTACATTCCCTCCATTGTAAATCCGCTCGTCACAAAATCCACCTACATCGTCGAACACCATTCACCAGTGACGAACCACACATCCGCACCCCATCAGAGGCAGACAGAACCCTACCTAAGCTACGCTCTTCCACTGACGACAACGCAATTGCTAGGATCATAATTACCGTGTCTACACCCACCAGCGTCCAAGAGAGAAGTGAATCCTTGCGCCCCCTGCAGGCCATTCTCATTGGTCGTGATGTCATCCTATTGTCACAGGGCTACACTGTTTTTTTCCACTAATGCTCCTCTAGACAAGGTCAACCTGAAACAATAGTATCGCGGTATGACGTCATCATGCAGGTGCGTGGCTCAAGGACGCTTACGCTCTAGACAGGGGACCTGTTACTTATTGAATCACTATCCCAAGATTATTTCCTTTATTCTAATATAATGATTGCATAGGGAACTATTGCAGAAGAGCACCATACATGAGAGGAGATTGTAGGAATTAAGCATTTCATTCCCAAAGTCTTACTAAATTAGACTTTCAAAAGAACAAAATATCCTAACACCTTCAATGCCTACTACAACGAGCTAATCGAGACATGTCCATCCCTTCCGAGAGCCTGGCAGCTAACTGAATAATGTCGCTTTGTTCCTCGACTGGATAAAGCCATGCACCTGTCCCCCTTGCGGTTACTCTCTGAACTAAATGAATCACAAAATTATTAAGAATAGCACTACTCCTATTCAAGGCAGCACTATCGTCAAGAATGTTCCTTGTCAAAAAGAAAAAAAAACTACTTGTAGAAGGAAAACATGACAGAACAGGCCAGGGCATGTCAGCGCATGTTTGTCAGACAACATGGGGGAAAAAAGCAAAGACAAACACTTGAACAAAGCAAAAAACCAATATCAAACTATTTCTAAGCGCACGCAGTCCTCTTATTCAAAAACAGTGCTCATCATAAATCCGTCCAGGACAATACATACCATTTTTCTATTGCTACACTTTTTTCCAGCAGCGGTCAATGCATTGCTACAGACTGCGTGACGTCATCACATCCTGCCTGAAGAAGACAGCGGCAAAGACAGACCCCTATTATTTATTGAATCACAAGATTATTTCCTTTGTCCTACTCTTAGTGATATTCATTCTTACATTAAAATTCAACAAAAAAGCACACCAGTAAACTACCACTGCTCTTTTAAAATAATAAGTGAGTCCACTCAACATCATCACCAGGCTTATGTAATACACGATCCTTTCTATGCTCGTATACTCATTGTCTGAGGCTACACCTGCGAGCAAAAAGGCGCGAAAGCGAAAGGGCAAAGTTCCATTCGCGCTCGACGGAGGACTAGACAGAACGCCTTTACAGGAACATGATGGCATTCCCACCATATTAATGATTATTGCATTGCAGTTTAGAAAAACTACTACAAAACTATAATTTTAGGAGCCTATTAAAATTCTACTTTCTATGTAAACTATAATTGCCCTGTTACCTGGATCGCTATTAATGAGGCGCTCCAATTTTTTCTCTCTTCCCATTTCAGCCTTGTCATACAGTGAAGCAGACTCACATCCAAAATAATTAATTTACACTGAGGGTGCCGTGCTTCAGGAATTCCTATCCTGCGCTCAGACGCAAGCATTTCTTCACGGATACCTTTAACAGCTGACTTCCTCAACATACCGACCTCCTAACAACATCTAACAAACAATCAGAGAAACCCTCTTCTCAGCTGTATCATGCGACTTTCTTCTGCGTAAAATCGGTGATTTGAGGAAGAGAGCAGCGACAAATTGCGCGCACTTGTGCCTGACTTAAAAAACCTGAAGCATATGCTAATAAACTAAGAAAAAGACACTCATGTCTGGTATCTGATAGTGCCACATACACAGACGCATTGCCCTTGCGTAAAGAAAGCACACGACAGGGATACACAAATTTCTTTACGTGAGCAGGGAAAAGGCTTGAGACCTCAGGTCACCTCACATCGCCACGCGGCTAGCGCAACATGGCACCGACAAGATACTAGCAGCGGGAAGAACTGCAACACTGCTAAACAAGTCCAGACATGCCATGATGACGTCACAAATCAGGAAAAAAGCACACGCATGCACGCACAGAGGACAACGCATTAAACACACGGAGCGCTCAGGAATAATTGTAGCGTTACCGCACATCGCTACGAAGCTCAATGTCTAACACAAGACGACAGCAACAAGATATTAGCGAAGGGTAAAAATTGCAACACTACTGAACAAGTCCAGACATGCGACATCGCATACAAAACACTGCTCATCGGGGAAAAGGCCTAAGCCTGCGGCGGATCATCATAGAGCATACACAACTTCATTTTTCTATTTCGCGTAAACTAAACGCGGTCTGCTTGGAAAACGACGTACAAATTTTCTTAGGGAGCAGAGAAATATAGAAATTTCTACTCCGTGCTCAGATACCAGCATTTCTGCTAAAAAACCTGCAAAATTAAGCACTGCTTACTTCGTCAAGATATCGAACACCCATCAAAATCAATCAAACAACCCCACTGATAGAACACTATTCAGCTTTTACGCAGGAGGATTTCTTCTACATAAAAGTAGAGAAAATAAGAAAAGAGCAGCGAAAAATTACACGCACTTTTGCTCGCATAGCTATAAGAGAGGAAAAAATAAAAAAATAAAATAACGACACACACGCTAATAAACTGTGACAAAGACACCCATTTCTGCTATCAGATAATTATTGCATAATGCTAAATACTCATTTGCATTGTCCCTGCGTAAAGAAAGCACAGGACAGGGATACACAATTTATCTTAAGCAAGCAGGGAAAGTCACTTCTACTCGAACAGCTTAATACCATAAAGTCTGAATTTTTGCAAAGAAAATAAAGCTTGAACAGCGCTACGGACGTGACAGACACATACTAACAAACAAACAAACACTTCTATTCATTTCTATTGATAAAGGCGTAAACCACACTACAAGAACAAAGCACACTGCTTCAGGAAAGCGTATCAAATGCAACGCAACAGGACCGGCTCTCATAAAATAGCTTGCCCAAAACAAAGACTTCACCAGGTTCGCGAGGCAATTCCATTAAAAACGCTCTCAGTCTGTAATACAGATAGCAATGCAAGCGCAAACCACTATTCCACGCAATAGTACATAAATGTATCACTCGTGTCACATGAAAAGGCACACACAAAGAACTTACTTGTCAAGTGGGATCCCTGGTTCAGAAAAGCGCGCGCGCCCGCACACAGACACACCCTCACATTTTCACACTCACACACACAAAGTCTTCTCACAACCGCATAAATCCATATTATTCCTCAGGTCAATAATTATCTTACCATCGTCAAAAGATGGCTCACTCTTGTACATAGCTGGGCGAACTCACTCATGAGGGCCCTCATGAGTGCCCCTCACCCTCACCTCACGCCTTTGAGGTGAGGGTGAGCGAGGGCAAGCGCGCGATCAGGCCATCCGTGAGTGCACTCATGAGGTCCTTACCGTCATGAGGTTTCCTGTGAGTGCACTCATGAGGTCTTACCCTCACGAAGTCCCCTGTGAGTGCACTCATGAGGTTTTGGCCCTCATGAGACCTCCTGTGAGTGCACTAATGAGGTTTTGCCCCTCATGAGACCTCCTGTGAGTGCACTCATGAGGTCTGAGGGCGCCAGGTCTGTGTGAGTGAAGTCACAGGTGTGGCCTGAGGGGTGTGAGGTCAGTATGAGTGCATTCAGAAATGAGGTAAATGACGCTTACGAGACGCGGGCATGGTTCCAGCGATCCAGCTACCGGCAGGGTGCACTTTAAAGGGCTGGTGTGCACGTATTTAGCAATTTCGTCTACGTCGCGCTGGGAACACAGCCAAGCCTCCTGAACTGACGGATTAGTTGGTGATATGGTTCCAGCGACCCAACTACACGCAGTGTGCACTTTAAAGGGCTGGTGTGCCCGTTTTTAGCAATTTCGTCTATGTCGCGCCGGGAACAGAGCAAAGCGTCCTCAGCTGACTGATTGCTTGGTGATATGGTACCATCGACCCACCTACACGCAGTGTGCACTTTAAAGGGCTGGTCTGCCCGTTTTTAGCAGTTTCGTATATGTCGCCCTGGGAACAGTGCAAAGCGTCTTGGCTGACTGATTGCTTGGTGACATGGTTCCAGCCACCCAACTACCGGCAGGGTGCACTTTAATGAGCTGATGTGCACGTTTTCACCAATTTCGTCTACGTCGCGCTGGGAACACAGCCAAGTGTTCTGGGCTTTGCTACACATAGACGAAATTGCTAAAAACCAGCACACCTACCCTTTAAAGTGCACGCTCTCGGTAGTTGCGTCGCTGGAACCATACCACGAAGTAATCAGTCAGCTCAGGAGGCTTTGCTGTGTTCCCAGCGCGAAGTAGACGAAATTGCTAAAAACGGGCACACCAGCCCTTTAAAGTGCACCCTGCCAGTAGTTCGGTCACTGGAACCATATCACGAAGTAATCGATCAGCTCAGGACGCTTTGCTGTGTTCCCAGCGCGACACAGACTAAATTTGTAAAAACGTGCACACCAGCCCTTTAAAGTGCACCGTGCATGTAGATGGGTCGCCGGAACCATATTACCAAGTCATCAGTCAGCTCAGGACGCTTCGCTGTGTTCCCAGCGCGACGTAGACGAAATTGCTAAAAATGGGCACACCAGCCCTTTAAAGTGCACCCTGCCAGTAGTTCGGTCACTGGAACCATATCACGAAGTAATCAATCAGCTCAGGACGCTTTGCTGTGTTCCCAGCGCGACACAGACTAAATTTGTAAAAACGTGCACACCAGCCCTTTAAAGTGCACCGTGCATGTAGATGGGTCGCCGGAACCATATTACCAAGTCATCAGTCAGCTCAGGACGCTTCGCTGTGTTCCCAGCGCGACGTAGACGAAATTGCTAAAAATGGGCACACCAGCCCTTTAAAGTGCACCCTGCCAGTAGTTCGGCCACTGGAACCATATCACGAAGTAATCAATCAGCTCAGGACGCTTTGCTGTGTTCCCAGCGCGACACAGACTAAATTTGTAAAAACGTGCACACCAGCCCTTTAAAGTGCACCGTGCATGTAGATGGGTCGCCGGAACCATATTACCAAGTCATCAGTCAGCTCAGGACGCTTCGCTGTGTTCCCAGCGCGACGTAGACGAAATTGCTAAAAATGGGCACACCAGCCCTTTAAAGTGCACCCTGCCAGTAGTTCGGTCACTGGAACCATATCACGAAGTACTGTAGAAGTGGTTTTTTTCGCGCGGAATTATTTTTCGCGTTTTTCGCGCACACCTCCAAAATCGCGAATTTAAGTTCCCGCGAATAACTCTGGCCATATGAGGGCGAAAATCGTTCGGCGTTCGACGCTATACCGCGACTACCTGACCCTTTCTACTCCATGTACCATAGGCAGTTTAAGCAAGCGCAGAAGATTGTTTTATCCCATCAGGCAAGGTGAAAAGAAATGAAAATTCATCATGCTGTTGTTACTCCTATAAACGCTTTGCACTATACATGCAATACACCACTATACCACGAAGCCAGAACGTGCCTTTCCCCGCATTCTCAAAACCAGCTTGAATGATAGTACCACATCTCAACCGAACTGGTCAGTGCCCCGAGTGATAATTAATAAGAACTGCTAAAATAAACTGGCTAACTTGCACACGGCCAGTACTATGGCCTCCTACAGGGTCCCTAAAAGCCATTTGACAGGACCTTTCCTCCTATCTCTGTGAGGAGAAGAAAGGAACAGACCTAGAATGCCGCAATCCACGTGAACAACGGATGTCTTAGTACGTGCCGAAATATGCCCGAGTATTGACGGCGGCACGATATGCAAGAGCAAAGCACTCCTGGAAACCTGTGTCGCGAATTTAAGTTCTCGCGAATCAATACTCAAAGCAGCTCTGCTCGAAAACGCGAATATTTTCCACGCGGAAAAAACCACTTCTACAGTAATCAATCAGCTCAGGGCGCTTTGCTGTGTTCCCAGCGCGACACAGACTAAATTTGTAAAAACGTGCACACCAGCCCTTTAAAGTGCACCATGCATGTAGATGGGTCGCCGGAACTATATTACCAAGTCATCAGTCAGCTCAGGACGCTTCGCTGTGTTCCCAGCGCGACGTAGACGAAATTGCTAAAAATGGGCACACCAGCCCTTTAAAGTGCACCCTGCCAGTAGTTCGGCCACTGGAACCATATCACGAAGTAATCAATCAGCTCAGGACGCTTTGCTGTGTTCCCAGCGCGACACAGACTAAATTTGTAAAAACGTGCACACCAGCCCTTTAAAGTGCACCGTGCATGTAGATGGGTCGCCGGAACCATATTACCAAGTCATCAGTCAGCTCAGGACGCTTCGCTATGTTCCCAGCGCGACGTAGACGAAATTGCTAAAAATGGGCACACCACCCCTTTAAAGTGCACCCTGCCAGTAGTTCGGCCACTGGAACCATATCACGAAGTAATCAATCAGCTCAGGACGCTTTGCTGTGTTCCCAGCGCGACACAGACTAAATTTGTAAAAACGTGCACACCAGCCCTTTAAAGTGCACCGTGCATGTAGATGGGTCGCCGGAACCATATTACCAAGTCATCAGTCAGCTCAGGACGCTTCGCTGTGTTCCCAGCGCGACGTAGACGAAATTGCTAAAAATGGGCACACCAGCCCTTTAAAGTGCACCCTGCCAGTAGTTCGGTCACTGGAACCATATCACGAAGTAATCAATCAGCGCAGGACGCTTTGCTGTGTTCCCAGCGCGACACAGACTAAATTTGTAAAAACGTCCACACCAGCCCTTTAAAGTGCACCGTGCATGTAGATGGGTCGCCGGAACCATATTACCAAGTCATCAGTCAGCTCAGGACGCTTCGCTGTGTTCCCAGCGCGACGTAGACGAAATTGCTAAAAATGGGCACACCAGCCCTTTAAAGTGCACCCTGCCAGTAGTTCGGCCACTGGAACCATATCACGAAGTAATCAATCAGCTCAGGACGCTTTGCTGTGTTCCCAGCGCGACACAGACTACATTTGTAAAAACGTGCACACCAGCCCTTTAAAGTGCACCGTGCATGTAGATGGGTCGCCGGAACCATATTACCAAGTCATCAGTCAGCTCAGGACGCTTCGCTGTGTTCCCAGCGCGACGTAGACGAAATTGCTAAAAATGGGCACACCAGCCCTTTAAAGTGCACCCTGCCAGTAGTTCGGTCACTGGAACCATATCACGAAGTAATCAATCAGCTCAGGACGCTTTGCTGTGTTCCCAGCGCGACACAGACTAAATTTGTAAAAACGTGCACACCAGCCCTTTAAGGTGCACCCTGCCTGTAGATGGGTCGCTGGAACCATATTACCAAGTCATCAGTCAGCTCAGGAGGCTTTGCTGTGTTCCCAGCGCGACGTAGACGAAATTGCTAAAAACGGGCACACCAGCCCTTTAAAGTGCACCCTGCCAGTAGTTCGGCCACTGGAACCATATCACGAAGTAATCAATCATCTCAGGACGCTTTGCTGTGTTCCCAGCGCGACACAGACTAAATTTGTAAAAACGTGCACACCAGCCCTTTAAAGTGCACCCTGCCTGTAGTTGGGTCGCTCGAACCATATTACCAAGTCATCAGTCAGCTCAGGACGCTTCGCTGTGTTCCCAGCGCGACGTAGACGAAATTGCAAAAACGGGCACACCAGCCCTTTAAAGTGCACCCTGCCTGTAGTTCGGTCGCTGGAACCATATTGCCAAGTAATCAGTCAGCTCGGGACGCTTTGCTGTGTTCCCAGTGCGACATAGACGAAATTGCTAAATACGTGCACACCAGCCGTTTAAAGTGTACACAGCCGGTGGTTGTGTCGCTGGAACCATATCATCAATGCCTTCATAATTTAATTTGCGCACGTCTGGTATGCGTCATTTGACCTCATTTCTGAATGCCCTCATACTGACCCTACAAACCTCAAGCCTCACCAGTGACTTCACTCACAGAGACCTGGCGCCCCTCAGACCTCATGAGTGCACTCACAGGAGACCTTATGAGGGTAAGACCCTCAGGACTTGCGCGTTTGTGAGTGCCGTGAGGGTGAGGACGATTGAGGGCATGTGTCTGTGAGGGCCGTGAGGGTGAGGGCGAGTGAGGGCATGTGCCCATGAGAGCCGTGAGGGTGAGGGCGAGTCAGGTTTCACCAAAATGCCCACTTATGCTCTTGTATGCGATCGCAAAGCGATAGGTCCTCGTTCCGGATGTGATAGGATATCGCCACTCGACCGACGCGAACCAAAAAAGAAAGAAAGGAATGCACGTTCGGTATACCTCCACGAAGAAAATGGTGCCGTGCTTCTACGCAGCGATCATCATACAGGAGTGAATTGTCTTCTTCGTTTTCCTTTTATTTTCTTGCACCCATATATTTTGCAAGAATACTATAGACACCCAACAGAGCAGTGCGCTCCCATCAACACGCCTTGGGCTGACCTTACACACCCGAAGCCTTTTCTGAATACATTCTGCTGGCGCTGGAATAAAAAAGATTTATCGCCAGGGTACAACAATGCCAGCTCTGCTTCCGTTTAAGTGATAAAACAGTCCGCTCACTCGGGGTAACGGATCGCGCGCGTCCAGACCGCGAGAACGGGCCCGCGTGCGGCTCGGTTCGGGCGCACTGTTTTATCACTTAAACGGAAGCAGAGCTGGCATTGTTGTACCCTGGCGATAAATCTTTTTATTCCAGCCCCAGCAGAATGTATTCAGAAAAGGCTTCGGGTGTGTAAGGTCAGCCCAAGGCGTGTTGATGGAAGCGCACTGCTCTGTTGGGTCTGTATAGTATTCTTGCAAAATATATGGGTGCAAGAAAATAAAAGGAAAACGAAGAAGACAATTCACTCCTGTATGATGATCGCTGCGTAGAAGCACGGCACCGTTTTCTTCGTGGAGGTATACCGAACGTGCATTCCTTTCTTTCTTTTTTGGTTCGCGTCGGTCGAGTGGCGATATCCTATTACATCCGGAACGAGGACCTATCGCTTTGCGATCGCATACAAGAGTGAGCCATCTTTTGACGATGGTAAGATAATTATTGACCTGAGGAATAATATGGATTTATGTGGTTGTGAGAATAGACTGTGTGTTTGAGTGTGAAAATGTGAGGGTGTGTCTGTGTGCGGGCGCGCGCGCTTTTCTGAACCAGGGATCCCACTTGACAAGTAAGTTCTTTGTGTGTGCCTTTTCATGTGACACGAGTGATACATTTATGTACTATTGCGTGGAATAGTGGTTTAAAAAATAAGGGTAGCAGCGCTTGCATTGGCTATCTGTAGGACAGACCGAGAGCGTTTTTAATGGAATTGCCTCGCGAACCTGGTGAAGTCTTTTTGAAGGCAGGCTATTTATGAGAGCTGGTCCTGTTGCGTTGCGTTTGATACGCTTTCCTGAAGCAGTGTGCTTTGTTCTTGTAGTGTGGTTTACGCCTTTATCAATAGAAATTAATAGAAGTGTTTGTTTGTTTGTTTGTTTGTTTGTTTGTTTGTGTCACGTCCGTAGAGCTGTTCAAGCTTTATTTTCTTTGCAAAAATTCAGACTTTATGGTATTAAGCTGTTCGAGTAGAAGTAACTTTCCCTGCTCGCTTAAGATAAATTGTGTATCCCTGTCCTGTGCTTTCTTTACGCAGGGACAATGCAAATGAGTATTTAGCATTATGCAATAATTATCTGATAGCAGAAATGGGTGTCTTTGTCACAGTTTATTAGCGTGTGCGTCGTTATTTTATTTATTTATTTTTCCTCTCTTATAGCTATGCGAGCAAAAGTGCGTGTAATTTTTCGCTGCTTTTTTCTTATTTTCTTTACTTTTATGTAGAAGAAAGCCTCCTCCGTAAAAGCTGAATAGTGTTCTATCAGTGGGGTTGTTTGATTGATTTTGATGGGTGTTCGATATCTTGACGAAGTAAGCAGTGCTTAATTTTGCAGGTTTTTGAGCAGAAATGCTGGTATCTGAGCACGGAGTAGAAATTTCTATATTTCTCTGCTCCCTAAGAAAATTTTTACGTCGTTTTCCAAGCAGACCGCGTTTAGTTTACGCGAAATAGAAAAATTAAGTTGTGTATGCTCTACAGGGTTATTCTAGCAAACGTTACACATTTCGATTGCACCGTAAAAATAGAAGACTAGGTTTGGCCCGTCCCAAACTTGGCAGACTGATAGCCATTTATTTGAAGTTTCATTAGAATTTTTTGTAAGCGCTATATGGTCATGTAGAAAGAAAATTGAAAATCAAGCAAAATCTTGCCGCATGCATTTTCAATGGCCTATCTCACACAAATACCGCCATTTTTTCTTGTGTCTGCTTCACATTCACATCACTTTACACAGGTAGCGCTGCCTACGACGATGTCACATGCCGATTCTGACGTTATGCACCAATCGTCTTGTTCTGTATGCTAGTGCCACCTGTGTGTGGTGAAATGAAACTGAAGCGCACAGAGCAGAAAATGGCAGCTTTTGAGTGAGATAGGCCATTGAAAATGCATGGGGCGAGATTTTGCTTGATGTTTAAATTTTCTTCTACAGGACCATAATACTCAGAAAAAATTCCAACAAAACTTCAGACAAATGGCTTCCAGTCTGCAAAGTTCGGTGTTGGATGAACCCAGTCTTCTATTTTTACGATGCGATCAAAACGTGTAACGTTTGCTAGACTAACCCTGTATGAAGATCCGCCGCAGGCTCAGGCCTTTCCCCCGATGAGCAGTGTTTTGTATGCGATGTCACATGTCTGGACTTGTTCAGTAGTGTTGCAATTTTTACCCTTCGCTAATATCTTGTTGCTGTCGTCTTGTGTTAGACGTTGAGCTTCGTAGCGATGTGCGGTAACGCTACGATTATTCCTGAGCGCTCTGTGTGTTTAATGCGTTGTCCTCTGTGCGTGCATGCGTGTGCTTTGTGACGTCATCATGGCATGTCTGGGCTTGTTTAGCAGTGTTGCAGTTCTTCCCGCTGCTAGTATCTTGTTGGTGCCATGTTGCGCTAGCCGCGTGGCGATGTGTGGTGACCTGAGATCTTAAGCCTTTTCCCTGCTCACCTAAAGAAATTTGTGTATCCCTGTCCTGTGCTTTCTTTACGCAAGGGCAATGCGTCTGTGTATGTGGCATTATCAGATACCAGACATGAGTGTCTTTTTCTTGGTTTATTAGCATATGCTTCAGTTTTTTTAAGTCAAGCACAAGTGCGCACAATTTGTCGCTGCTCTCTTCCTCAAATCACCGATTTTACGCAGAAGAAAGTCGCATGATACAGCTGAGAAGAGGGTTTCTCTGATTGTTTGTTAGATGTTGTTAGGAGCTCGGTATGTTGAGGAAGTCAGCTGTTAAAGGTATCCGTGAAGAAGTGCTTGCATCTGAGCGCAGGATAGGAATTCCTGAAGCACGGCACCTTCAGTGTAAATTAATTATTTTGGATGTGAGTCTGCTTCACTGCATGACAAGGCTGAAATGGGAAGGAGAAAAAATTGGAGCGCTTCATTAATAGCGATCCAAGTAACAGGGCAATTATAGTTTCCATAGAAAGTAGAATTTTAATAGGCTCCTAAAATTATAGTTTTGTAGTAGTTTTTCTAAACTGCAATGCAATAATCATTAATATGGTATGAATGCCATCATGTTCCTGTAAAGGCGTTCTGTCTAGTCCGCCGTCGAGCGCGAATGGAACTTTGCCCTTTCGCTTTCGCGCCTTTTTGCTCGCAGGTGTAGCCTCAGACAATGAGTATACGAGCATAGAAAGGGTCGTGTATTACATAAGCCTGGTGATGATGTTGAGTGGACTCACTTATTATTTTAAAAGAGCAGTGGTAGTTTACTGGTGTGCCTTTTTGTTGAATTTTAATGTAAGAATGAATATCACTAAGAGTAGGACAAAAGAAATAATCTTGTGATTCAATAAATAATAGGAGTCTGTCTTTGCCGCTGTCTTCTTCAGGCAGGATGTGATGACGTCACGCAGTCTGTAGCAATGCATTGACCGTTACTGGAAAAAAAGTGTAGCAATAGAAAAATGGTATGTATTGTCCTGGACGGATTTATGATGAGCACTGTTTTTGAATAAGAGGAGTGCGTGTGCTTAGATATAGTTTGATGTTGGTTTTTTGCTTTGTTCAAGTGTTTCTCTTAGCTTTTTTCCCCCTTGTTGTCTGACAAACATGCGCTGACATGCCCTGGCCTGTTCTGTCATGTTTTCCTTCTACATGTAGTTTTTTTTTCTTTTTGACAAGGAACATTCTTGACAATAGTGCTGCCTTGAGCGGGAGTAGTGCTATTCTTAATAATTTTGTGATTCATTTAGTTCAGAGAGTAACCGCAAGGGGGACAGGTCCATGGCTTTATCCAGTCGAGGAACAAAGCGACATTATTCAGTTAGCTGCCAGGCTCTCGGAAGGGATGGACATGTCTCGATTAGCTCGTTGTATGTAGGCATTGAAGGTGTTATGATATTTTGTTCTTTTGAAAGTCTAATTTAGTAAGACTTTGGGAATGAAATGCTTAATTCCTACAATCTCCTCTCATGTATGGTGCTCTTCTGCAATAGTTCCGTGTGCAATCATTATAGTAGAATAAAGCAAATAATCTTGGGATAGTGATTCAATAAGTAACAGGTCCCCTGTCTAGAGCATAAGCGTCCTTGAGCCACGCACCTGCATGATGACGTCATACCGCGATACTATTGTTTCAGGTTGACCTTGTCTAGAGGAGCATTAGTGGAAAAAAACAGTGTAGCCCTATAGCCCTATACCCCTACAGTGTGTATAAGGTGACGTCACGACCAATGAGAATGGCTTGCAGGGGGCGCAAGGATTCACTTCTCTCTTGGACACTGGCGGGTGTAGACACGGCAATTATGATCCTAGCAATTGCGTTGATCGTCAGTGGAAGAGCGTAGCTTAGGTGGGGTTCTGTCTGCCTCTGATGGGGTGTGGATGTGGGGTTCGTCACTGGTGAATGGTGTTCGACGATGCAGGTGGATTTTGTGACGAGCGGATTTACAATGAGGGAATGTAGTGTACGTGTCCGATGATAGTGAGTGTCTTTTCACTCTGTTCAAGTGTTTGTTTTCCTCTGTTGCCCAACAGTCGTGCGATTTGTCCTGACGTGTCCTGACATGCCCCGATATGCATGCTTTCCTTTGTTAACGCTTTGTATTTTTTTCTTTTTTGACAAGGAACATTCTTGTCTTGACGATGTCGATAGTGCTGCCCTGAATGGGAATAGTGCTATTCTTAATAATTTCGCGATTAAATTAGTTCAGAAATCAACTGCAAGAGGGACAGATGCATGACTTTATAGAGGAGAAAAAGCATTATGACTCAGTTCCGTGCCTGGCTGTCAGATAGAGTAGACGCATCGTTCTGTGCCCCTTGTTACCCGTACTCTGTGTTGATTTGTTGAGTGCCTAGTCCTCTTATTAGCCGTTGATGGAGTTACGTGTTAGGATATTTTGTTCTTTTGCAAGTCTCATTTAGTAAGACTTTGGAATTCCTACGATCAGCTTTCATGCATGGTGCTCTTCTGCAATAGTTTCCTATTCAATCGTTATAGAAGAATAAAGGAAATAACCTTGGGATAGTGATTCAATAAATAATAGGTCCCCTGTCTAGAGCGCACGCGTCCTTGAGCCACGCAGGTGCATGATGACGTCATGACATGGCTTCATTGCAGATTGACCTTGTCCAGTTGTGTCGACTGTGTGAAAAAAAGAAAAGCAGGGTAGCCCTGAGACAATAGGATGACGTCACGACCAATGAGAACGGCCAGCAGGGGGCGCAGGAATGCTCTTCCCTCTTAGCCTCTCGCAGGTGGTCGCCCCAGAGGGCGCTAGGAGCGCGCATGCATAGCTGCCGCGGAGCGGCGTCCCAGTCAGTTTCTCGCTGGCTGTCGCGGAGAGCAGACGTGTGCTCCCCGCGCTCGCTCAGTTTCTGGCTTGCTGTCGCGGAGAGCAGACGTACGCCCGGGTGCTCCGCGCTCGCTAAGTTTCTGCCTGGCTGATGAGCAGTCGCCGCGGGGAAAAGGTGAGTGATTTGCCGCGTTCCTTTTCTCGCATGTTTGCCGTGTTTAACGGTGACCAACGAGTGATTTGTCGATGTTTGACTGTGCTCGTGTTAAGACTTTTCTTGCATGTTTAGACTTGTTTAGCGGAGAGCAAGCCTGTTGTTTAGCGGTTCCCGCCTTGTGTTAGGTGTATAGTGTTGAGGTGCTGTGGTTAGGCCTAGTCGATTGCCTTTTCCCCGATGTGTACTGTTTTCTGTGTGTTCTGTTCTCTCGCATGTCTAGACTTGTTTAGCAGTGCTGCAATTTTCTACCTGCCGCTAGTGTCTTGTTCTGTCTTTCTCACGTTGAGCTATGATGGTGGCGTCATCTGGTGTGATGCCTTGCAACTAAGTGGCCACCTGTCGTCGATCTCTGCAACTGCTGGGTGCCAACTACCAACATCGCTGCCGCTGGTCACCCCGGTGCGGTTTCTTCCCCGCGACATCGTTGATTTTCGAATAAATTGTTTCTCTCCATTCTATTTCTATCTATTTTATTTTCTACCTATTTTTTATTTTTTTAGCAGCTCAACTGGCCCACAACTCACACAGTGGTCTGGACACGTCTTATATGCTCCCCGATTAGTGTAATGACTCCCTGAATTATCCTAATTACTGTGGGGGGTCCCAAATTTCTGTAATTGCTCATTAATAGCGTCCAGGCCACTGTGTGAGTTGTGGGCCAGTTGAGCTGATAATATACTACTTCCACTGAAGGTCCCAAAAGGGGTAGTACCAATTTTAATATCGACAGCGCCCTGCTTAAGTTGTTTTTTTTACGAAACTCACTTGAATTTTTATTTAAATAATGAGCGCCTCCCACTCATTCACACGGTGCGCAGCTTGTACGTGTAGGTGGTATCGGACCGATACTTGTAAAAAAGAAAGTTCGTCGATTGGTGCACGCGTTCACAAATTATTTCAACGGCTTCGCCGTTGAAATAATTGCCGTATTGCTTCGCCGACGCTAGTCCCAAGGCCTACGGCACCACGGTGTACGTTCGCAGTCGCCCATCTAACGGAACCACTTCTACGCAGTTGCTTTTAGCGAGAGCCCGTCCAGCTCCATTGAAAGAAGTCTCGTTACCGGGTCTCGAACACCTCGCATGCCTGCTGTCCACACGTCTTTACCGCCACGTCTCGACTGTAGAAGCCATAAAAGTTGCTCCCACTCACTTCTGGACGGACTCGAACGTCGCGCTCCAATGGATTCAGTGCGACGCAACCACTCGCCCCTCCTTTGTTAAGTCGATGGTTGCGAAAATCTCATCATTTTCTCTACCTGAACAATGGCGACACTGCAAAGGCAGAGACAACCCTGCAGACCCAGTTTGTCTTCTCTTCGTCGTCTCTTCTTGTATCTTCGTCGATACGGGTTTTTCAGCCATTTCTCGACTCCTCCGGCATACTGCGTGTCGGCGGTCGTCTTCACCAACTTCAGGATTTGTACCAGCTCAAGCACCCCACCCTCCTCCCCGCGAAGCATCGATTCACGGAGCTCGTCATACTGGACGCCCACCAACGCTTGCTACACGCCGGCCTGCAAGACACCATCGCGGAGGTCCGGGAAGACAACGTCCGTCCCTCTTTCTGGAAGTTGGCTCGCGTGTCAAGCGTCATACGAGGGCGAGACGGCGTCATACCGGCGTGCTCGCTGCGCCTGGCCAACGGGTCATCGGTCGTCCGACTCGTACAAAGGCTTTGTCGCCTCGAAGTTGACGTACCCCAGGTTCCGGCGCGGGATGATGTTGCGTAACTTATTGGAGGACGATGGGCCACTAGGTGCATGGGATCGAAAGCTGGGACCGAGCTCCTGGCTCGGGTTTTTGGGCTGTTCAGTTGTTGATTAAAGCTGGTTGGAGTTGGTCACCAGGAGCTTCGGTCCGTCTGGCTCATTTACGTAACATCCAGTTCACATAACAGGTATTGGCAAGTACTTGTTTCCATGCAGCCTTGCTGCGCCTATACGCTCTTGCACAGTCGTCGTTCCACCAAGGCGCACAAGGCGATGTAGTGCGTTTCGTAACGCAGAAGGAGGACTGCTGGAGGGACTGGGCGACGGAGGACAGTGTGAAAGATGCCCTGTCTACCGAAGAAGGGTCATCACATTGGGCCAAGAGAGCTTCCAGCTTCTGACCCTGCAGTCGGCGGTTATTGAGGATCCGAAAGGGGGTGAGGTGTTACGCGAGGCAGAGCAAGGAATCACAAAGTATATGGGAAGGTGGTCGCTATTGGTAGAGGAATCAATGGTCTTCCATGAAGACATCTTGGACTGAGAAGAACACAAAGAAAGATCAATGGCAGATCTCGCCAGAGCACGAAGGAAAGTAGAAGAGCCATCATTAGCCACGTACAAATTCCGCTTACAAACCCAGTTCCACAAGTCACGACCTCGTGACGGTACAGTCAATCGAGCAATCTGATAAGAACCCCCGAGGATAGTAAGCGTTAATAAACGAAAGGGCGTCATTCGGCAAGGACAAATGGACCCCGAGGACTTCGCAGTCCGGCGCCGTATGTGTGAAGAAAACAGAAGAAGAATTCACCAAGAAGAGTCAACAGTCAACAATGTAGAAACAAGAGTCAACAGACCACCACCCTTACCAGCTGACCTGTCTAAACGGTAAGAATGAAAACCACGAAAAGAAAAAGAACGGTCAGGGGTTAGCCACGTTTCCTGGAGGAGAATCACATCGGGAGAATGAGAAGAAACTATCAGTGAGATCAGGAAGGGATGCAAAAACGGAGTAACAATTCCACTGAATGACTTTAATACTATCCATCATAGAGTATGTCTTGCTATAGCACCAGCAAGGACATCGTTGCCCCCATTCGGCTGGGCACCCTTTTTGTTCTGCTTTTCTTGGGGACTTCCGGACCCAGTCTTAGAGGGAGAGGAGGTTGAAGTGGTGTGGTGATGATGAAAGGGCTCGCCGTTGTCGGCCTCACAGATGTGGGCAATGTCACAACTGACGCCCTGGGGAATGTGCGTCCTGGGCCGACTTCTTAGGGAACTGTGCCGACATATGTCTCAAAGCGTCTGAGAAAAACCCAGCCAAAACCCCTAGTCAGCACAGCCGGTACCAGGATTCGAACCCGGGTAACTCCCAGTCTCGACGTGACATGGCCAGCACGCTAACAACTGAGCCACGCGAGCAGGTGAAGCTAGCGAGCAGTTTACATCTGGCTGTCAAGGTGCACTCCGCACTAGACAGTCCAATCCAATAGGTGTCTATCGAGGCGCGCCTGTTTTGTCGTGTTAGATCCAGCGTCTAACACTGGATTGAATGCTCAAGGAAGGCCACCATTTTCCTTCGTCTATTCGTATTTTAAGTATGGCACGGGAAGCAATGTGTGAATACCGCGTTGCCTACATTAAAACACCGTTATTTTTAAACACAAACGAACCCGAAACAGAAAAAAAAGCTGAGAAACGCAAACAGAAACGAAATAGTATCTACTTTAGGAAGCGACCGAACTGTCGCTGTCCGTACGTCCCAAGGCCAAAGCCCTCAGCATCCTGTTCCCCAAGGAGTCCCCCAAGGAAGCATTCTCAGCCCGACACTGTTTAACGTGGTGATGGCCGGCCTACAATCAGTAATTCCTCGCAAAGTGTCGTTCTCCGTGTATGCAGATGACGTCGCCCTTTGGACAGTAGGAAAATCACGCCCGGCTCTCCAGCGCCGCCTGCAGCTCGCTTTAAACAATATCCATACGTACCTGACGCACCTCGGGATGGACCTTTCATCCGAAAAGTGTGTCGAGCTCCCTTTCACGCGTAAAGCTATGGCCAATTTCCCACTTTGGCTTGGCTCAAAGAAGCTAGAACCAGTACGCTTTCACCGCTTCCTTGGCGTGGTAATCGACTCGGACTTGCGCTGGGCTCGGCACATTAAACACCTTGAAACTAAAGTGCAGCGATGGCTCCCCGCAATCCAACATCTTTCTGGCCCAGGATGGGGCTGTGATCAGCGTTCCCTGCTCGCGGTTCACGCGGCATTGGTGAGGGCAACTGTGCTTTACAGCCTTCCTATTCTGCACAGGATATCAACAACTTCATTAAATACGCTTCGGTCCCTGTTTGCTCGAAGCCTTCGTCGATGCCTCGGAGTTCCAAGAATGGCTGAAACACGACAAGTACTGGCTGAAGCTGGTGAGCTCCCGCTTGAAGTTCTCCGTGAACGGGAAACGGCTCGGCACTACCTCCGTTTGCGTGCTCACATTCCCCGCCACCCGCTACTCAGGAAAATTCGATACCGCCCTGGAAGCGACTTCTATCGAGTAGCGCAGAGGACACGCCAGACTCTCACTGGCTTCATAACTAAGGACACTATACCGCCGGAAGCCCCCTGGTCTCTCCCGGTACCGCCCACGTTTGTACGCCTCCCAAACCTTCTGCAAAGAAGAGATCAGGTCCCCCCTCAAGTCCTCCGAGCCCACTTTCATGCTCTGGTAGACGAGAAGTTTTCTACGTTTACGGCAGCATATACTGATGGCGCATCCCGAAACAACAAGTCCGCCTCAGCCTTCGTCATTCCATCCGAAGGCGTCGTGCACGGAAGACGCCTTTCACATCCAACCTCCTCTACAGCTGCGGAACTCTATGCCATCCTTTTCTTTCTACAACACATCGCTGATTTTCCACCCCGGGAATGGGCAGTCTTTACAGACTCCAAATCTGCACTTCAAGCAATTGAAACTTCCGGCATACGAGGCCCATCCGCACCCCTAGTCACCGACGTGTTAATGGCTTACCACACTATCTACGCCGCAGGCCACAGGCTAGTTCTCCAGTGGGTTCCAGCCCATTGTGGTGTCGTGGGGAACGTGCAGGCCGACAGCGCCGCAGAAGCAGCACTCTCGTCTCGGAACCGGACCCGTATTGTTCTGCTCAGAGGAGACCGCCGTTCAATTCTGCGACGTCTAGTGACACCCCTGGCTTCCCGCCAACGGACAACCGACATTCTTCCCCCCTCTATGTTGAACAGAGTTGATCCCATGCTCGCTTTCCGCATGCCACGAAACACATGTCGTCAGGATGCTGCATTAATCCACCGCATGCGCCTCGATGTGGCCTTTACAGCTCAGTGGCGTTACCGCTTGAGACAAATTGATTCTCCCACCTGTTGCCACTGTGGTGCTCTTGAGGATCTGGAGCACATTCTTCTTCATTGCCCTCACTACGAACCTTCCCGAATCACACTCTCCGAGTCTCTTCGTCAGCTCGACTCTCGCCCTTTCTCCCTACCGAAATTGCTTGGTCCCTGGCCCAATCCAGCCCAGCAACGCTCTGCGCTCAAAGCTCTTCTGACATTTCTGGACACCATCGGACTTCGATCGTTATTGTAAAGGGGCTCGTTATTTTATTCCCCCATTCCACCAAGCACTGGGGTAGAGTATCGCCTGTTGCGATGAAACTCCCCACTCTCCAAGGAAACCGATAGGATGATCGATGTCGGATCATGGCCCCTCGATCGCTCTCCGCGCTTCGCTTCATGCGGCCTGATGCCGAATGCCCCCGCGCGCCGGTGACGGGCGAAGTTCGTATTCGTGCCGCATTCTCTGTGAGGGCGCTGACCAACGGATGATGCCGGCGCTTGCTCGCCATGTTCCACAGAACATGGTCATGTCAGCATACCGAACATTACCGTATCGGTCCCATACACACCTTTCCGGATGCGATGGTGCCTTTAAGTATAGGCGCCCTTCTTTTAGCACATTCAAATCGAGAGTATGAGACACCCGGAGCGGCCACTAAACAGCGAAAAGCAACGTTGGAGCGCTACACTGCTCGCCGCTCGCTGATGCCGCTTCATGTTGTCTGCTCATCATTGCACAAACGGAGGACATTGGTAACGAATTTTTTTTTCTATTTTCGTTTGCGATGGAATTCGGGTAGAAACCGTTTCTCGTTTCTGTTTCCGGTAACAATCCCTGTAGTAGTTTCCCGCAGCAGTTTTTGATTTATTGTAGGCTTCTGAAAGCAACGAAACCCACGCAAGTGGACTTTTCCGCGGAGCGCAGGTCGCTCGCGGGAGAAAAGTGTGACGTCAAGAGGGCGGTCCGTTTCCGCAGTTTTCCGGGATTGAGGCCCCCGTCATAGCCTCCTATATTTGAGAATGACTGTTCAGCGGCGCCGAGATCAAAGAGCACCGCCCGTCCAATCCGTTTCCGGCGCCCACCGCAAGAGGCGCTGCCTTCCTAGGATACTGCGCTGCCATTGCCATGCTTTTCTATGAGCAAAGTTGCATCGCGAAACTAATCTTATGTGGCATATTCTCGACATTTTAATCCTGGAACGCGACCTAGAGCTTATGATAATTCGTTGAGAAGTTTATAATAGAGCAAAATGCGTGCTACGTTATTTTCGAGAGTGTTTAGCGGTGAAAGGCGCAAACGTCGGAGCCGCAAAAAATATACATTTTCCAGCAGTAACATATTTTTAAGTCGAATTGTAGCAGACGTTATGAAGCAGAGAATTTATGTGAACATGTTATATTGTGACCAGGGAGTGAAAAGGTCTGATGGTGACTGTTTTTAGTATAGATGCCCCAAGACCTGAGCGAGCTTCACCAATGCACAGATCATCATAGTACAGCCGTGTAGATTATACGCACGAATGTGCGACGCAAATATGACAGTAAAAATACCAAGAAGCAAGACGCAAACAAATTATTTATTCGGTTACATATATTCGGGTTATACTCTGCCACGTTTGCTATCGCATTTCTTCATAGTTTTAGTGCCTTCTGTGAGAGTGGCTTCGAGGCGAAAAATTTTGCCATGTCATACTTGTCAGTTACTCCTAGAGCAAAATTTGTAAAGAGTGGGCGGAAAAACTTGGTCAGCAACACTTCCAGAAACTGCCGGTGATGTCCAGGAACCGAGCATTTTAAAGGGACTATGAAACGATTTTTTTCTTCGTTTCGTTCGAAAGAAGACATTTTTCTGAGTCTAGAACCGAAATTTTACTTTCGTCGCGCGAGCGGATTTCTCGGGAGCGAATTTAAACGGAGCGGCGAAGGGAGGACAGCTGGCGCCACGCCGTGACGAGCTGCCGAGCGGAGACACAACGGGTAACTTGACGCGACCACGGCCGGCTCAGCAACACGTCATCGTGACGTGTTGCCGAGCCGAGGAATCCCGCCAGGAGCATGCGCCGTAGGATCCCGCGTATGCGTTCATCGGGAGTGGAAATCTCCATGACAGCAGCTTTCGCGCGATCGGCAGATTTCGGCAGTGGCGGCAGCCACAGCGCGAGCTCGCGGCATTACTTGCCATTGTGCAACACCGGTGACGTAACGGGGAACCGAAGAGCGGTCCGTACAGTTACACCATCGGCAGGGAAATATGCGCGGGGGAGGAGGAACGCGGAAGAGACATTTCCAGCGCGCGCTCCTCGCAGAGTGGAGCGATTTCGTCCGGAAAAATTTGTGGCATATTAGTTTCTGTGCGGGAAGAACAGTTTCCATCGAAAAAAAGTATGGGGGTTCGGGAAATTTCATAGTCCCTTTAATACTTGCCGCTCGCTTAATATTGCAGTAGCGTGTTCCACAGCTGCTTTAAGGGGATGTTTCAAGTTCCTCCTCTTTGCTAGCATCACTTGAATGTAGATTTTCAAGCAATGCAGCACCACAAGTAGCTGTTGAGACGGATAGAAGAGTCCACCTCTATCTTGATGTTTAATGAGCGCGTCAGACGGGGCCAATGAGTCAGGCTTTTGCACGAGTCCAGTACACTGCTCACAAGCGATGCTTTCGCTAATAACCCTAGCCAAGTAGCCACCCATCATGGCTAGCGCTGGAACTTCAGGAGTAGGAGCCAGCGCCTCTGTTCGTTCGAGGTGGTAAATCAGTGCTCTAGTTGCATCGGTGGGGAACTGTTCTACCTCCGCCCTGTCTGTGGCTTTTACCTTTGACGTTGGCAGGCCTCCCGAGGAGCAAGGATGGTTCTCTTCAGCAACTACATTGCTGTCCCGTGATGTAGAGGCAATACCCGTCTTCAAAGTCTTTTTCGATGCCAAAAAGCACAGCTCGGACATCTGTTTGGTCATTACTCCCAGCTGTCTTTCTCAACCACCAGCTCCCGTGGCATAGTGGTTAGGATGATCGCTTTCCGAGACTGGGAGGTGACACGGGTTCGAATCCTGTCACCGGCTGTGCTGTCTGAGGTTTTCCCTGGGTTTTCCGAAGACTTTCCAGACGAATGTCGGCACAGTTCCCCCTGAAGTCGGCCCAGGACGCATACTAACCCCCCTGTCCCCCACTCCTTCCTGCTGTCCTCTCTCCATCTGTCCACGTCTGTACGCCGCTCATAGCCACAGTTGCTTCGCGGCGCTAACACGGAATTTAAAAAAATGTCTTTCTCAACCACCCGAAGAAAGACTCAATAGGGTCAGAAGACATCTTTCTGGTCAATACAAAGCGGAAATTCATAACCCGAAGCAAGTACCTCGTGCAGTCCACATTGGAACGCGTTGTAAGCAGAAGCCCTTCATATGTCTCCTTTGTGAGAAAGTTTTTTACATGGCACTGGCTCTTGAGCTCGCCCAAGTACTCCAGGAAAGTACTTTCAAGCCACTCCAGTCGCTCGTCTGTTTCGCACAAGTACTGCTTAGTGTCAGCGTAGTTCTGGTGGATATGCTGAGTGCAGTTGCTGACATCCATCAGCACAAACCACCGATGCATAGTATCCATGAACTCTACCGTTTCTCCGACTTGCGAGAAGCTCGCATCACAGGTGTGGCCGGCTTGCTGCTCCAGCAGTTTGAGTGCCACTGTCACAGGGGGCGATAACACCAGCACTGCCCTCATCACGTTCATCTTCTCCAGGTTAATGGGGAAAACGTGCTTCCTAGTCAGGAACCTCACGGGCTTCACAATGCTGCATTTTGTACAGCTTCTTGAGGTGATCTGCCGTAATAGCGCCGTTTTTCACAAGATCCCGGTGGAGAAACTGTGACCGCACGTTCTTTATTAGATGGCATTGGTCAAATGTCAGAAAGAGCTTGCGGTCAGGGTCTTCAGGATGTGGTATGTGGTGCCTGGTAGTTCCGTTACACAGTAGTTGGAACGCCATGACGTTGATTTTATGATTATCGGTCACGACTCGCACCACAAGAAAGCCAAGTGCTTCGACTTCCCTCAAGACATGGCGCAAAAGAGTGTGAAGGTCTTGACCACCACAGTTCTTTGTGAAGAAGTAGGCTACGGGTATTCTGAAGCGGGATGAGAGCCCACTGAGGACGAAGCACAGGAGCGAATTGGCGAGAACAGGGTCTCCTGTGCGTTCCGTGGGAAGGACTCCTAGTCGACTTCGCCGACGAAAGCGTCTCTCTGTTTTATATACTGGAGCCGCTGTTTTACTCTCATCTCGTCAATAATTAAAGAGCACGTCCTTGCCTGTGGAGAAGTGTGGACGGTAAGCTCAGCGGAGAGTCTTTCCTTCACGAGTTCTGTCACACCAGAGTCTCCACGGGAAGACCCAAGAAATCGCTCTAACGTGCTTCGGCTAGGCAAGCTCAGTAACGCTTCCTTTCGAATGTGTTCGTTAGCCTTGGGCGAAATGTTTCTCAGCACAACTGCATGACGTACCGTCAGTTCGGACCAGACCGGCTTTTTTCTCCCGAAGTTCTTTACTTGTTCCAGTGAAATTGAAGCTGCTAGATCTTTTTCGTGTGCCTTTTCGACGACATGTGTAAAGGCAGCGACGTCAGAGTCTTTTTTTCACGGAGTCCAGCTCTTCCTTCAGGCTGCTTACATCCTGCTTGAGTGCTTGAATCTGGGCACGGTGTTCATGCTCTTTGCGCTTCCACTTTCGTTTCTCGATTATTGCAACCGATGAGATACCACTTACTTGGACGCCCCGGCGTACCTTCACACAGGAAGGCGCTGCTTGGTACGTGCTACTGCATGAGGGTCGTGTTAGCTCATTTGTTCCTTCCCCGGCGTTGTCACTGACACATAGGTCGTCGTTAGCGGGCTCAAAGGATTCCTTTGGGCTGCCGGGAAGTGCTCGCCGTTTTCCTGCTGATGTCGATTCTGGAACGCTTCCTTTGCGCTTCCTTGCCACCGCGTCCCCTCTCTTGGGCTTCGTCGAAGGCTGCAGGTACACAGGGTATTCCTCGAACACACTGGGCACAGCACCTTTCTTCAACCTTCGTGTTTTGCATCCTTCCTTGAAGTCGGAAGGAAGGAAGTGCCGACTACAGACAGTGGAGTAGCAGGATGTCGTATTGGGAGTCCAATCGTCTCTTGATATCACCCTTAGCCACTTCTCGCGCAGCTCTGCATCACTTGGGATTTCATGAAATGAGACTCCTGGCAGTCGTTTTTTACCTGATGAGTTGCAGCGAGGCACGCAGCAGTAAGCCATGACATGGAGAAACGAGCATACCGCACCGACCAATGCAACGCGTTCCGCAAGCAAGCAGACGCTACCCGAGCGTCTCGGCGTCGCGATCGCCGGCATTGGGAAATTTTACGTTACAAAAACAACGGTATTTAAGCGGTGATGTGATGTTTTTAGGGTGATGACGTGCTATTCATCGATGTAAAGCTTTTGCTTGAGTTATCAGTATTTTTTTGCTAGAAAATTCAGTTCAACCTGTAACTTTGTTTTTATCGTGTCCGTCAGATTTGCCTATCTCGTGATATCGAGTACATTAAAAACTTAATCGAAACGCAAAATAGAAAAATCAACAAATATAATGGAAAGCGAAATAGAGACAAACAGATGGAAGACTACGCCCTCTCTTACCAAAGTGTCGTTTTGGCTTATAATGATTTTTAGATATACGCATCCCACGACTATAGAGCCTGGTATTTAACTGTTCACCTTACACGTATTAACAAATTCATCATCCCTCGTGCGCAGACTTCATGCGCCACAGTAATTACCTTGTATAGACGCACAAAATACAGCAAAATACGAACAATGTGATTGGTTTCCGAATGACGACCTCATCAAGACATCACTTCGTCGCATTAAATCAGGCCGCCCAGCTATACAGCTTGTCATCGAGATCGACAATGAGCTGCTCAGGATAGGATAGGATTGGAAAGACGATGTCATCAGGGGGATGGGGGAGGCTCTATTATAGTACTTCAACGTATGTTTTTACCTTACCTTACCTTTTTTTTTAAATATTGGGATATCGGTAGTTATGTCTTACTGACGGTGGAGGAGGAGGAGGTGGCGTAGAGAGAAAAACGGGGAGGTCTACCTGTCCAAACCGACGGCAAGTTTCACCCGCTGGGAAAGGGGTGGGGAGAGGGGGGAGGGAGAGAGAAAGAGATAGAATAGAAGGAATCAGTCAGGGGTGGTCGGGGTGGCAAAGTCCAAGGTTGCTGGGGTGGTCTTGGAGGGGAGTCAGGCAGGCTCTCGGGTTCGGGGCAGGTCCGTGGGGGTCGTGCGACGCCGTGGGTGACGTAAGGCGGTGCAGGGTGGCGGCGGCAGGTGGCGAAGTAGTGCAGGGGTGGTTCATGGGGTCCGGGCAGGTCCTTAGGGGTCGTGCGATGCCGTTGGTGACGTAAGGCGGTGGAGGGTGGCGGCAGCAGGTGGAGAAGTAGTCCAGGGGTCAGGTGAGGGTGGCTGTTGGCGTCTTGCAGGTCCAAGGGGGTCGAACGATGCCGTGTGTGACGTAGGGTGGTGCAGGATGGTGGCGGCAGGTGGAGAAGTAGTCCAGGGGTCAGGTCAGGGGTGGGTTTGGTGAACTGGCAGATCCGTGGGGTCGTACGACGCCGTGGGTGACGTAAGGCAGGTCAGGAAGGCGGCGGCAGCTGGAGAAGGGGTCCTTGGGTCAGGTCAGGGGAGGCTATGGTGTCCTGGCAGGTCCTGGGATCCTACGCTGTCCTAGGCAGCGTCAAGCAGTGGAGGTCCAGGGGGAGGCAGCTACAGGCGGGTGTCCAGGCCGGTAGAGCTCAGGAACTGCAGCAGCTCCCTCTGGATGCGTCGGCGATGGTGTCGTGGGCCCATGGGGTAGACCAGGTTAACCAGGCTGTGGTCGGAGATGCCGGCGCTGGACAGGTTCTGGAAAAGAAGATCTCTCTGAGAAGCAGTATCTCTGCAGCGAGTGATTAGGTGTGCAACACTCTCCTGGACACCGCAGGTTCCGTAGCGTGGGTCGTCGACCTGGCCGATCGTGAAGCCGTACGCCCGGGTGAAGGCGCACGACGCACGGAGCCTGAGCAGCAGCGATGCCTCGTCCCTGGTTAGGCAGGCCGTGATGCAGGGTGGGGGTGCTGTCCCATCCGCCGTGTGCTTGTCCGGGTGGAAGCTGCGCACGTGGAGGGCGATGCTCTTCTTGGCCTGGCTGGTGGTAGATGGTGCCTGGCGGACCAGGGTCTTGGTGGTTGCCTGCTTGCTCAGGGAGTCCGCCATCTCGTTGCCGGGGATGCCTTTGTGGGATGGGATCCACTGCAGCGCGATGCGATGACCGGATGCCAGGAGGAGTTGCAGCTTCTGGTGTGCTCTGAAAGAGAGAGGGCAGTGTTCGTAACGGTTGTTTAGCCTCGACAGAGCCCCGCGGGAGTCCGTGAGGATAACCGCTTTGGTGGCGCTCGTCTTGGCGATGATGTCCAGGGCTTCCGTGATCGCCAGGAGTTCTGCATCCGTGGAGTAAAGGAGTCCGGACAATCCTTCGGCCCAGGAGAACTGTGTTGCTGGGATGTGGCAGGCCAGGGCGCAGGCGCGTCGTCCAGGGTCGACTGAGGCGTCCGTGTACACGTGCAGGTAGTCCTGGTAGCTCTCTTGAAGGCGCTCGGCGGCCAGGAACTGTGCCACCGCATCCGGAACGTCCTTTTTCCGTGGCAGGCCTGGCAGTGTTGTCTGGATGGCGGTCCCGAGGAGCATCCATGGAGCGTCTGGACTGGGGACTGATGGGATGGGCCGGAACAGCTGGTCCTGCGTGAAAAGTGTACATGAAAAACGGCTCCGTTGTCGGTCCCTTAGACGCTGCAGTAGCGCCCTTCCGGTTGTTGTCCTGTTCAGTCTGGTGAGCTGGTTCAGCAGGTGTTGGGTGGCTCGTAGTTGAAGAGGGAGAGCGGCAGCCTCGGCGTAGACGGCGACGTTCCGCGCCCCAGGTGGGAGTCCGAGAGCCAGCTTCAGTCCGCGACGGTGGAGCAGTTCCAGGGATTCCAGCGCTGATCTGCTGGGCTTGGCGTAGGAGAGTCCGAAGAGCATCCGTGCGGCTGTGGTGGCGTTGTGGATGGTCAGGAGGGTCATCTGGGGGCAGCCGGAGTGCCGTCCGCTGAGTCGCTTGGTCACGTTCAGGGTTGTCTTGCATCTGGTCTGGAGGTCCTTGACGAGTGGAGGCCAGGAGGAACTGGAATCCAAAGTTATTCCGAGAAAACGGTGGACACGTACCTGTTCAAGTGGCGTGTTTTCCATCAGGATTGGTTCGGGCAGCGTACACCAGTTTGCCGTGGAACCAAGCAGCATGACCCTCACGGATGTACGGCACGGATGTACTCGGTCGTAGCGTCCACGCCCTTCTGGATGGTCTTCATCACTTTCCAGGGGTCCTTGCCGTTGGTCCACAGGCAGATGTCGTCCGCGTAGACGGAGAGTTGCAGGGGAGGTGTTGTTGCTGGCAGGGCCTTGGGGAGTCCAGCCATGACGAGGTTGAAGAGCAGGGGGCTCAGGATACTGCCTTGGGGTAGACCGAGGTTCTGAGGACGTGGGGAGCTCAGCGTCGATCCCAGTCGGACCATGAAAGAGCGGTTGGAAAGTAGAGCGTGAATGAAAGCAGCTGCCTTGCCTCCGATTCCAGGGGTCGACGAGGGAGTCCATGACGGTGTTGATGGGGACGCTATCGAAGGCGGCCTTGATGTCGAAGAACACCACTGCCGTTCGGCGCTTGCGTTGGGCGGCGTCATCCACGTCCGAGGTCAGGTCCAGCACAGAGTCCTGGCAGCAAAGATTGCGTCGAAAACCTGTCATGCAGGGGGGATAAAGGACTTGGAATTAAGCAGCCATGTAATGCGGCGGTGTAGCAACCGCTCTGTCAACTTAGCCAGGCATGATGTGAGCGATATCGGCCGATAGGAGCTCAGTTCGCCCGGGGGCTTCCCTTGCTTCAATATCGGCACGATGACGCTCTCTTTCCAGGATGGTGGTGGCAAGGCCTGGTCCCAGCACTGGTTGATGTAGTCCAGGAGCCGAGAGGTTGTCTTGTCCGGTAGGTTCGGCAGGCACTGGTAGGTGAGTCCGTCCATCCCTGGGGCTGACTTGGCTTTCAGGTGGTCCAGGGCGAAGCGCAGTTCTCCGGCCGTGAAGGGGTGGTCCAGGTCCGTGGGGCATGCTGGAGGCGCCGCCGTGGAGGGGACGTCCCTCCCTGCGCCGAACAGGTCGGCGAAGTCCTCTGCCAGCTCCTCAAGGGAGACCCCTTTGGCTAGAGCCATGGAGCTGAAGGGGTTCGCCTTCCTCCTCCCCTCCAGGGCGTTGACGACAGACCATAGTTTCCGGGCCGATGTGCTGCTGGTCAGGGAGGCTGAGAACTGCTTCCATTGGGAGCGCTGCAGCGTGACCGCATATCTGCGCAGGGCGGCGGAAACTCGTCGGTATGCCGTCAGACGCCCTGGGGAGTGGTTCCGACGCAGGGCCCTCTGTGCGCGGCGCCTCGCAGCACACAGCCAGCAGTACTTCAGGTCAGGTTTCGGTCCGGTTGCTGGCGCTGTCCCGGACTTGGTTGCGGCGGCCAGGGCTGTCCTGATGTCCTCGCAGATGTCCTGGGAGGGTGGAGATCCGTCCAGGCAGGCTCGGAAGGAGTCCCACACGACGATGGTGGTCCGTCGCTTCGGGGCTCGGTGCTTGTAGGCCAGGGTCACGTCGATCGGGAAGTGGTCACTGCCCCAGCTGTCCATTCCGACTTCCCAGTGCGCAGGGACGTCCGGGGTGTGCAGGGTGACGTCGATAGCGCTGGATACTGGTGGCCTGTAAAAGGTTACCTCACCTGTGTTGGCGACGAGCAGACTGCAATCCTCCAGGGACTGCACTAGGCGTCGGCCACGGCGGTCAGCGTCGCAGGAACCCCAGAGCGGATGGTGCGCGTTGAGGTCTCCACAGAGAAGCAGAGGGCCTGGCAGGGAGGACTGCACTTGCTGCAGGAAGTCGTCAGGTATCTGGTCCACCGTAACCGTTGAGCTGGGACGGATGTAAACAGAGGCGGCAGTGAGTGAGTCCTTTCCAAAACTTACCTTTACAGCTGTAACTTCAATCGCGGCTGACGACAGCTGGTCGGTGGGCAGCTGGGTTTGTGCCAGGTGCCTTGCGACGAAGACTGCCGTACAGCCGTGGCCGAAGTGTGGTATGCTGGGTGAGCTGTACATGATGAAGCCTGGTAGCCCCATCGTGTCCGGGATGTTGCATTCCTGGAGGCAGATGACGCTGTAGCTGGTCTAGGTGAGGCGTTGCTTGAGCTCGGCCAGCCTGGGTCGTAGTCCGGCGCAGTTCCATTGCAGGACGCGTGGGAAGGCAGGTGCGGTGGGTTGTTGACTTCGGTGGGGCTTACTGTCCATAACTGAAAGTAGAAAGCAGACTGGCAAGCATTGGTTTCATTACCTTGAAGGCCTGGACTTCTGGGATGTTGCTGGCAGCAGGGATCGCGGCCAGCATGGCACGGAAGGCTATGATGAGCAGGGGGACCAACATCATCACCAGCTGGGTGCCCTGGGGAGGTGCAGGTTCCGGCATGGGAGCAGCTTCCTGGGCAGCAGGCTTGGGAGGGGCCGGCGTCGTCCGCGAGGGTCTGTTGGCGGCAGGCGGCGGTGGGCTCTGGGTCGGGGCAGGGTCCCTGGGCAGATCCCAAACACTGGGGGTAGCATTAGTGTCAGGAATCTTACCTGAGGTCGGTTTGGCTGTAGCAGGCTTCTTGGCAGGGGCCGCTGGCTTCGGCAGTGCTGGGAAGGCCTGGGCGCTTCGGACGGCTGCTGGGCGCGCTGGTCTGACGATGGCGGGGTTGATGGGGCCACTCCGGGATGGGCTCCACTCGCACGGCATTTTTGTTTCCTAATTGCTTTAAATGTATTACTTTCTTGGTGATGCTTTGTATACCGGAAGTATTTTAAATAAAAATAAATAAATAATCTCGGGGTGGTGGAAAGCAAAACGTACAAGAATAAAATAAAACCGTTTGCAATGCACGTAGGTGTGCTGTGACGCGTGGCCAAGAAAGCTTGGCCACGAACAGGTGCTCTATCGTTCGCATCGCACATATACTCTGACAGAGAAGCGCATTTGCATGTTGAAGCCGTTCTCATTAAGTTAAGTCTTGTGAAAGGAAGTAGTTGCTTTAGGAGATTTAAAATAATCTAGCCAAATAGTTGTGGGTGATGAGCAACCGCGGTATTCTGATCACCCGTTTTTGCTTTCTTTGTCCCCCACCTTTTTTTTTTTTTTTGTCCGGTGCACAATAACTGTACCTCGACGTAGTGGAAGATGCTGGTACAAGCGGTCACGACAGCAAGCAGGTTGTTTCTTTGAAATAATCAGCTTTGCTATATTTCTTTAAAGAACAAAAAATCAAGCGGAGTTAGAACATCCTTTCGTAATACCTGTTGTAGTTCGTTACAATAATGTGTATACATGTACGCATGCAACAACAGCTGTCAAACCTGTAGGCTATGTATTTGCGCATACAGTGGAACGCAAGACGCAACTGCTATTTTACATAATGTGATGAAAAATACAGATGACACTATATGACACTATAAGAGCGCCGGCAGCTTTGCTCTGCTCAGAATCAATATCCTGAGCAGTCCACTTCAATATGGAGCAATCTATTAATATTAATTGATCTCCCAATCATCCATCCCAGTAGTGGCAGACGTCAACGCATATTATTACCAATTGCGCGAGCGCTCCATAGCATTTGCATTGAGGGGAACCAGGTGGGAGTAAGTCGCCATCTTCCCATGCATTTCTCCTTATTCAGCGCGTCAAACGGCGGCGGCAGCCATCAGACGTCCCATAGTTATTAGCACAGAAATATCTCTCCCCATACTTGGCGCAAAGTATAAAGTGTCTGGGCACACTGAGCCTAAAGTTGGATGATTGTTTGGATCGAAGTGGATTGCAGACTCAATCCAAGCCACCAACTGGCAACTTGTCCAAGCCAAGCCTAAATGTTCCTAATGTCAACAAGAAGCACTGCGAAGGCGAAGATAATGCGAAATCGTCGGTTTCTGAATTGAGAAAACGTATTTTTCGAAGTTCTTGATCTACAATATGCTGCACAGTTTTGTGAAATTGGTGATTTGTGGCTTCCGGGCTTGAAGCCTTGTTTACGTCGTCGCGTTTGTTGGAGTAGTGTTGTCGGTGCTGGGGCCTTTACATTTGCGTGTCATTTACAACTTCTACCATGAACAATGACCTGCGTTCGTTTTTGTGAATTCGTTTCAAGTTTAGCGAAGTGAAGTACGCAGCATATGGATCAGCGTGCTAGCTGCATCGTGCAATTAAACTATTAACAGATGCATCATGTTGTTTGCATCGAATGAACTGCGCATGTTGACGGTACTTGGCACAGAGCTCTGTAGGTCGATGTGCGATATCACAATCTGTCGTGATTCAGGCAGAATAGCTATTCGAATGCACGAAGTAGAGGGAAACGTGTAGGTGAATGAGAGAGCAACGCACAACTTTGTTGCAACAAAGAAAATCTGTTTATTAATGCGAGTCACGATTTCATTAGAGAACAGTACAGTAAAATTAAGCTGTTTCACGGGGTAGTCAACAGACATGTAGCTGCTGCTGCCAAGGAGCATGTAAAAACGTAGTTGTGGATAGAATGCTGTTCTACAGCGCTACGTCTGAGCAAACTACTCGCGTCTGTCTTTTTTTTAAGTATGCTTCCTAAGAAAGGGAAGAAAAATGTGGACTGCATACAGTCTTTCAGTTTCCCATCTGTAAATCAGGATGACATCAGGTGCTGCTGATGCATTTGGGTGTTATAAGCTTCGTAATTTTTCTCTCTTCTCTGTGCAACTGTACCTCAGGTAAAGGAAGTCAAATATACAGTTGTCACAATTAATGGTCACAAATGCTGAATGTTGTGATATCAAACGTGCCTTGCATAGTTTATTTTTGCACAAAAATAATTTACATCATACATATGCATTCATATTGCCACTAATTAGTAGATATGATACATGATTGGAGTTCAGACAGAGATCATGTTCAACCAAAATTGGGGCTCAACTGATTCGGGATAATAATCAGTAGGAGATGAGCTTAACTTGAAAACGTCAGACCGTAAATATAATGTTGTAGGTACACAGGCTGTTTGACACAGGTACACTTCTATATTAAAAGAATGGATGGTGATCATTAGTGGCCTACTTTATTGTATCGAATACAATTAACACACAATTTATGAATGGTCAATATTCCTGCAAAATATTATAATTAATTGAGATTCATAGAGTGAGGCTTATAATTTCGCAACAAATAAGGAAATGGGTTTTGTTTGAGAGGGCACTCTTAAAGGGACCGAAAAGTGAATATAAACCTATCGAAACTTTATGTTCAGCGAAAAGCTTGAACCTTCAAAAGTTCAAATATCAAAGAACTCCGCCGAAATCGCTGTAGTTTTTCTGTAATCGAATTTTCCATAATTGCATGTCCAGGGACCTAGTAGGAAACCGAGCGGTATGTCAACAATTGCATGACCCCGCGCCATCTGTCGAGGACGCATGTAATACGCGCACTTCCGGGCGCTAATCCGGCGAAAACGAAAATGGCAGTGGGCATTTGTGACCACTTTCTACGTCGAGAATGTCGAGCCTCTTGAACATGAGTGCGCTGGAATTCCGCATTCGAGAACTGTCGCTCACACAGAACTGTTGTTCGTGCGTTAGCGTGCTGGAAAGTGTGTTCTTCGCAGCAGAAGATTCCTCGTCCAGAGATTAATCGGAGTCACATTCGTCCTCAGCAGTAGCTCACCGTGCCGTGAACATGGACTGCTTTGTGAAATTTCCATGTATCAGGGAGAAGCACTTGTGTAAGCCGAAACAAGCGCTGTTTTTTCGTCGTGCAGGTGTTCATGTGTGAAATGCAAACCGACGGATACTACGGATGGATACTACGGTTTTTGCTGCCGAGAGGTAGAGAATGCGTGTGAAAAGCAGACAGACGATTGCATCAGAACTAACGAATATTTCGAAATACTGTGCCTTGACACCGAAGTGCTGCAAGTGTCTTTTACATACATCCGAGAAACCGAAGAGCATGGCAACGTACACGGCAGCGCCGTGTGGTCTTTACGCGCTACTTGAACGGCAAACTGGACGGAAAACCCTTATTTCTGCAGGAAATTCCGTTATACCACCTGTCGGCCATTCACAAGGATATGGGGTGCTCCGAGAAAATACAATAGGAAATACTCCACTGGATCTCGATCTGCGATGAAAGATGAAAGTCACTGCGTCATGCATGCTATTAGGGATGCTTTCCCATCAGTGCGCTGACCTGTAGAAATGTTGTCAGCATATTTTCATTTCTTGTTTGCTGCAAGTTTTTCTCATTGCTTTTTCTTTGCTGTCACAGCATATTATAATTACTAGTTTGTTCCTGGAGGGTTGAGTAACCTGTGGGCATAGATGTAGTTGTAGGTTATACTCATGTCCCACTTGTATATGTGAGGAGTAAGTAAGACAATTGTCATCAGTGTCATTCAGCTGAACTGTGTTTATAACCGTTTAGTATACTTCTTAGTGACCACGTTTCCAAATGTCAACTAATAATTGAACCAAGATTCGGATTTACCACTTAATTAACTCTGTTTTGCTAAACGGAGTACTTGTAACTGATTCATTATCACGTCGCCAACTAACATTTGTAAAGAAGGACTTGAGGGTTGACTTCAATTATTATTAACCCTTGATCTGGGTTCAAAGTTAACCATTGAAGTGCATAGTACTCCAAAATGGCTAAATAATTTATTGCATAAGTTCTCTGTTACTGTAACTGAGATGTACTTTTGTAAAGTACTTTTGGCAGCTCTGCAAATTGAAACTGGCTTCAGTGTACACTACAAATGCATCGTAACATTTAATTGAAATATAATATAAGAGCAGAAGCAACATTTTGTCACAATTCAAACTATATCTTTCTTTTTTATTGCCCAGGGATTTAGGAAATAGAGTAGGACTCCCTGCCGTCTGATGTTTTGACGTACTTGATAGAGTTGTAAAACCTGCAACAAAATAAACAAAAGAAGTATAAACAGTTTCGTCTTTCTGTTTCTTTCAGTTTTGTATTTTCTGTTGGTGAAAAGATTACAGGAAAAATGATGCTGCAGATCAAACAATGACCTGTCATCTTGATGAAGATCAGGACATTTCTTCAGGCATGCTAAATGAGACAAAAGAAATGTACAATGAAGGTTGTACAAAAACAGCAAATCTCCGTCGACTAAAACTTTATATATGTGGATGTTACCACATTGTCTAGTTTCCATCCAAAAGTAGGACTAGGCAAGGTTGTTTGGTAGGTCGTTGGGATGTTGATGTGCTGTACCGTTAGAGCACATCAATATAGATGCAAACAATATAGGCAAACAATATAGGCAAACACAGTAGACAGCGTACTGGCTGCAAACTCAAGTGAAGATTTATTCAACAGAACAAGAAACCGAAAGCATGAGTAGAGAAAAGCAGTGCCCATGCAGTGTACGGTGAACCATATTAGTCTCTGAGAAGGTAGGATCGGAAGAGCAATAAAGAGAAATGACAGTTGCGTCCGAGATAGGGGAACTCTGCAAATTTAGGACCAATATGATGTTGTAACCTTCCATGCCTCACTGCAGCTCTGACACACATTGAACAATTCCAGTAGTTGTGGCTTCAAAGACAATGAACGTTTGCTGTTGCACTGGGTATTCAAGTGTAGAGGATGCATCTCTAGAAAATTAATTAGCGTTCCTTAGTCATAAAGTCATAACTCCATCTCAACAGGAAGTATTCTCGTACCCTTCAAACAAGCTAGTAGTTCTCATCGGTTTCTTCTCCTCTTGTTGACGTCATACTAATGTTCTGCACCTGTCCAAAGACTCAAAAAAATGTCACAAAGTCTGCAACACGTAACAAATCTAGTGCTTCCATCTGTGGACTTTGCATACCTGCTTTCAGCTGTTTCTGTCATGTCAACTTGAGTTCCTGGATCACACATACGAAGCAGTTTTGCGCCACTTCAACACTGGAAGGCCCCTAAAATTAAATTTGTTGATGTTGACAATGTTGAGTACGGGACAAGTAGGATAACATAAGTTAAATGGAATACGTCGTCGCTATATTATAATTTATACATGTGTGACGCCTGTACATACCTAAGACGTTGTGTTGAACTCGTCACCTCGGTGAAGCAAAATCACTGGGTACTCAGCATCAGTGTGCTTCGGACGTCTTCGCAATTCGCCTTCTACGGCATCTTCGTAGTCATCGGCAGCAAAATGAGCTCAGCACATACCACACGACTGCTACATCTAATAACCGAGTGTTTTGAACCACATTCGTTTTCGCGCACTCTCCTGTTGAATCTTGTGGTAGGAACGCCTGCCGTCGATGGTGAACGAACATGATTTTTGCATTCCCGAACACCAAAACTGCACCAGGCATATGTAGGTCTCTCGAATAATTGACACAACAACCACGAACATGTCATTCACTTCTCTTCGACACGACCGCCCACGACGTAAACAATAAACGCGATAACACAGACGGCCTTGCAGATGTCGCGGCGGATCGTAGCTCGTAGCGGCGAAGTAGCTGAATGCTTTATTAACGTAAACGCTATGGAAGTGAGCGTCATTTTTAGAATAGTGTTTAGCTGTAAGATAGTGTGCGTCAGCTTTGTTCTCTACAAAATTAACTCTCACGTGGTAAGGGTTGACCAATCCCTGGGAGCCCTGGACCTGAAACCGAAGTTGCTCTTTTTCGCCGTTCGCGGGCAGCACCGTCCATGTTCCGGCAATCTTCAAAATATTTATACGTAAAAAATATGCCGAATTGAGAAGTAATGCTTTCGGTGTCTTATCAAACAACGATGTTGTGCACGACAGTGGGCAAAAATATGGGGGTTATTTTTCACTTTTCGGTCCCTTTAATAAAATAAAGGAATTTGTGAATTTCATCAATCAAGAGATGATTCTATTTTGTTTCAGTGAAAATACAATTGCATTGACTTCTCTGTAACAAGCTGTGACTGTACTACACAGGAGTATTCACCACGCTGCACTGTCAGTGTCTGTATTCCCCCTATAAAAGAGATGATCGACCGAGCAGCCACGATGTAGAACATGTTGTAGCACATAGCTGCTTGATGTAGACAGTCGTAGTGCCCGCGCACTTTGCTGGAGATTCTTCCTTGGTTTTGGTGTAATTGCACAAAAATTTAAGCCATAGTTTTGTGGTTAGTACATGAATTTTAGTAATGTAACATGTGTTAGATGAATATGCCTCACACAAACTATCTGGCCACCCTTTTTTGGCTTTTCTGGCTTTTAAAAATTACATTTATGCCGGAATCATGTACTTTTAATTAGTACTTTATTTTTTAAGGATTTGAGAACCCTTGCTCAAGCAAAAAGTACGCCGCAAGCAGACTTTCAACTGAATGGCCCAAGTGAAGCCGTTCCGGTGTCATGGCTTCATGGCAAATGCTTGATGAAGTTTGCATCTGAGACACACTTTGCTGTTGGTATACTCTTGCATGACCTGCACACAAGCACAAGCAGGATAAAATTGAGAAAATTCACAGAGAAGTACAGAGGCACACTGACACTAAAAGGAATGAAACAGTGTAAGCTCCATGACCTGAACATGTATACTTTGTTGACCTGGTGCCGGAACGCTAGGGAATGCACCAGGCTTCAGTACAGCTCGACTGTGTCCACCATAAAAGGAGCATTGCTGAAAATGAGTGGAGCACATGAGGTCGTGTTTGCAGTCAGTGTAGGATTTCACATTCACTTCCTCAAGTCGATGAACCCATTTCGAATATCGTTCCGTATGCTGCTGTGGGAGCCTGTGAGGGCGACAAATTTTCATTAACAATGTTACAGAAACAACAGAAGTAGTGCCCTCTTTATCTTTATGTAGCACACGCATAATACGCCTTCAAATGTGTAGGAAAAAGTTGTAGGATCTCCAGCTGCAGGTGCATGCATCCCCAGAGCCTTCCCGAGTGGAGCTGTTAATGGGATGGTGCAGCATCTGCTTGCCGTATTCCCAGATTGAAAATATCTGAGTGCTTGTACTAGCTTGAGGAAAATACAAGGTGCTCCTATATGTGTGTGTACTTGTATCTGAAATGCAATTATTTTCTTAGTAACTTGCACTGCTTCTTTCGGTACCTTTTCTCAGATTGTTGAACAAAAACATGGCACATGGGATCAAACAAATATAAGTAACTGGGATAAGGTGGGTGCTAAGCGGCATAATACCTTGTGACATGTGCCCTCTAGTCAATGCAGTGTTAGTAAAATATTTCTGATGTTTAAATTTATAGGTTTGGGTGAATGTTACAAATATAAAGCTGTGTTTATACATATTGGCACTCTGATGTTAAAAGATGCACGGCCAGGGAAAGACAAACTTTATTCACTCAAAAACATAGTGGAAGAATTTCACACACATGAAAGTAGGAAAAGCAGGCTACTTACTTTAGGAAAGATGCTCCTGATCCACCCTCTCTGTGCTGCTTGCAGTTCTCTTTTATGCATTTATTGGGCAACAACAATAACAACTTTATTTTAAGATAAGAATGGGGAGTTCCATCGCCAGAGGCCAATGGGGAGTTTCATGTTTATGTTGCTGACTTCCGAAACACCGTCGAAGCTCTCGGATTTCGGCTCCATTTAAAGGCATCGGTAACCATGATATCTTTGAAATCGCCAATAAACTCACTAATTAAAGACACGTTCACGCGTTTTATGGCTTGACAGGTTTGGCACCCACGGAATAGAAACCGAAATATAAGTAGGCTCGAGTTAGAAAGCTCAGAGGTGGAGGCCAGTCTAAAAGAATACATCGGAACAATAAAACACACAAGATAGAACCCCACTCTAGATTTAATCGCTTTTTATCACGTTTCACACGTCTTTGTTTGGAACACAGTAACAAACACAAAGTAACACATAAAGTAACAAAACGACAAACATGAACCAAAACCATTGTTCAGATTTCCTCCGCCAAAACTAGCGGGCTCCGCCAGTTCTGGCCTGGCAACATGGGGACGCCTGATGGCGGCTTCCTTAGTTTGACGGCAGTTTTGGACACTGATCTCTATGTATAAAGGCTGGATCGCGTATGGGAGAGGGGCTCGTGGGAGAGAGGCACGCATTCGGGCCGCCATGTTGGTGGGCCCTAAAACGCTGCGTGTGCCCATTGGAAACAATGGGAGGCAACAGAGATTGTGAGTATTTATTGCGCTACAGGCGTTGATCATTGTTTGTCGTCACGCGATTTTGTAAGGTGCCAGTATACTGATGTATCCTAACAGTGTTTCGCAGGTGCCCTGCATTTCGATTCTTAATAACGTTATGTTTTGCATTCCGAAACTAGACCGTCACTGCAGTGCAGCGCTGGGAATTGTACTACAGCACGTTTCCCAGCCAATATTTCAATAAGAAACGATGTGAGGTTAACAACAACCATGTATATAATATCCCGTGCTGCGTTCTGGACAAAAATTGTTCCACAAAGAACGGTCCCAGAAGGGATACCCGCATGGTAGAAAGAAATCGCCCCGTAGAATCACAGCCGTTGTTTCAAACAGGCGTATGCGTTTTATTTGATTGATATCAAGCAAGAAAGGGTCTTTTAGTGAACGACAGTGGTGTCTTCGATGTAGTGCCTCGCAAATATGAACACACCGAAGCATCCCAAACAATTACTGCACGCAATTAGATTACGCTTAGGCCAGTTAATCTAGGTGTTGATGTAAACTTAATAAAGTTATTTAGTAAGTATTAACACCTCCTTGAGACACAAGACTTATATCCTTTTGAAGTACAGCACTTCTTTTTTCTTCTTCCTTCATTTGCTCTGATTATTTGCAGGTGAAATTGAATGTCCTTCTCGCGTACTCACATGCTTTTGCTGAATAGAACTGCAGCGTGAACAAAGCTGCGTAAGGATGGGGGCCTGCCATCCACTGCTGACTTTGTCATGCTAGTTATGTGGAGCACCTTGCAAAAAATGCAGCTGCACATCTGAAACTCCAATCATTATCATCGTCATCTAAAAGGGAATGTGGTAGCACTGCTGTGAAACCAGGCACGGTTTCTGAAAACCCTCTATGGCACTTTCCGCAGTTTGCACACTTTTCTTCAGCGTCAGTCTCTCTCATAGGAGTCACTTTGCATTAACAGTGACTCCCATCTTACATTTTCATGTGCGAGGGCTCACTTGCACTACACATGTACGGTTTCCCAACTGCAACATGACGATTTGGAGCTTGAAACTGGAGCCCTGGTGTTCCCTGTGTATGAAATGATACCAACTGAATCTTGTCAAACGTGATGTTTAGTGGAAGATGGCTTTCTTGGTTGTGCATTCTGAGTGACAAAGATTAACACGATATGCTTTTGTAAAGATAAGTGATGTTATGCTCTATGAATAAAGAAAATATACATTTTTCAAGTTCAACATTTATTCGGGCATATACGCATTTCAAGATACAATGAATGCGCAGGGAAGTGACAAAACAATACATTTATTGTTTTGTGACCTCCCTGCAATGACAATATATATCACAGAAATGACAACGTACAGGTACACTATGTAAATTTGTTGCACCCAATTTTCATACATGCTGAATTTTAAATTTTTGTTTTGCTGCCTATGTGTTCAGTGTATTACAAATTGCGTAATGCAAACAACACTTTGTTAATTTCAAGCTTTTTGCTCCCATCCAAGATATCCCTGTCCTGAAGGAACCGCCCCTTCGACACCATAAATATTCAGTAGGTTTCACTCTGGCAGGCCCTGCCACTGCAAATTTCCTGAATTGAAACCCTTCAAACTGTGTCATAACCTTAAATACGTCAATATTTTTGCAAGTAGTTTACATGCTGGAGGACACTCCTCCTGCAGCTAAGGCAACTACAGAGAGTTCCAAGAGGCCGAAGGTAAACCTACAGCTGCATGAGTATGATCAACAGTAGTGCATTCTCAAGAAATAATTTTCTTCTTATAGCATATATGTGCATGCCTAGTAACTGAAACAATGACCACAGTTCCGCAACGAGTTTTAATTCCTGAGGGTGTACACTGTAGAGGTGGGTTAGATCTACAACAGTTAATACAAGGTATTATATACTATGAATCAGTGATGGCCACTAAGTACTTCTACTATAACTACTAACTACTTCGCAATGGAGTAGTTTAACTAGTAGTTCAACTACTTTTCAGGCAGGGTAGTTAAAACTACCTCTTTAACTACTGCAGTGTAGTTTAACTACATCTATAACTACTTAATGTTGTCCATCAACACCAATCCCATTCTATAGCGTTCTAAGACCCCTAAATATGAATCACAAGCAGTGATAAAAGTGAAAATTTAGTACACATGCACGGCACAATTGCTCTGCACCTCCGTTCTCATCAAACAAGTAGCTCAAGGTAAAAATCGGAAGCACAGCCATGCCGTAAAGCTTGCGGCAAAATCGGAAGTAGTTGGCGCCTGCAGTAACCTAACTACTGTAGCCAACTACTCGAAATAGTAGTTTAACTAGTAGTTGCACACTACATTTCTGCAAGTAGTTGATAACTACTTTTTAACTACAATCAGGTAGTTTAACTACATGTAGTTAACTACTGGCCATCACTGCTATGAATACCTTTAAAAATCTCATGTGACACATATGCTTTTACTTTTTGGAGGTGCTGCGGTGATCGAAGTTTGTGGGCACTGCTCAGGTTTTGCACCCATTTCTTGCGTATGTCGAGGCAGCTGTGAAGGAGAGAACATTTGTTAGGCTGCAACTAGTTAAAAATAAATATGTTGTTTAGTAAAAGCATCGCATAAATGTTTAAAACATCAGTTTAAAACAGGTTTTACAATCTTGATATCTTTTAAAAATTTCAACGTTTAAACGCTGTTGTAAAAGAAATTATAGCTTCATCACTAAGACACAATGCTGGGTGAAGGGGTCTAAGGTGTATATAAAGCTCTTTGAAGTGATGTGTTCCATGATGTGAACATGTAAAGAGAATGTACAAAATTGAGAGAGGCTCACCACAGTGCGTGCACTGGGGTGGTTCCTCCTCGTACAGTAGGAACCCGTGAATGAGGAACATGATACTTATCTGTAAGCTCGATCGCATCAGACGATGACACAGGTGATGCTCGATGACACAGACGATCCTCTGGGTAGCCCCCGTGAGGAAACCTGTATTGAGGGACCACACTGCTGCAAATAACACGACAAGATACAAATTATTATTATCGCAACAAGCTGACAACATAGCTCAGAAACAAAGGCAGTATCCAAGTCACACCACACCACCGTTACGTAGGATTCTTTGTCACAAATCAAACCAAGGCACGAAATAATACCAATACAAGAAAAAGGGTGACTCTCTTGGTCTTATTATGACGTAATACTGAACTTATACGCGAAGGTGGTTCAAAGAAATGACTGTGCACTTGCTTCCGTAGAGAACACTTGGTACCGTGCTGGCAATGCATGCAGAAAAGCGCTCGAGTGCTCGCACATATTGATGACACCACTATCAGTGTAGTGTAACATGTTCTCTCCAGCATGTTATGCACTCAAACTGTATTTGCCGGCGGGTAAAATGCAAGTGGGTTCGATTGAACCTCGGAAGAGCGATCAAACAACTTGCACCCAGTGCTGGTTTTGGACAAAAAAACACTTCATAATTGTCAAATAAATGTACAGAATGGACGCCTATTTATTCCTTGATAAAGAATGACTCACTTGTAGAAATTTCGGCCCGGTATCATTGCCGGTACGGTTGGTACGACCGTAATTGCAAGAAGTTGCCATGATCGCTGCGGCGACTGTTTTGGGTACAGTAAGATGGCGGCCGGTTGCCGCACGATCGCGCTCCCTATCCGCGATCCAGCCTTTTACAATGGAGATCAGTGGGATCAGTGGTTTTGAATGAGCTCCGGTGACCTGAGGGGAACCCTAGGATGCGAGCGCCCCAAGCGGCGCGGTGCAGAGGAGGATAGGGGAGGAGGTTGAACGGGCGCTCCGGGCCGAATGAGCAGGCATGCTATGCCCGCGCCCTACTATCTCCAGCCACGGAGCGCGTGGAATACAAAGCGGCCGTGCCCCAGCTTCTCACCAGTCCTGGAAGAACGCCATGCGAACCGCCAGCCCCCTCTCGTAATATGCTTCTGGCCCAGCGCGCTGCCGATGCCCACAGGAAAATACTGAAAAACTCGGAAAATACGTCGATCTCGAACGAAAGGGATTGACGGGGAATCCTTCATCGTCTATTGCAGACGTTCAGCACGGTTTTTCCGGTTTCATTGGGGAGGAGGTAAGGAAGATTTGATTGGCTCCGAAATGGGAGGGGATGATCAGAGGCGAAAATAAAATAAAAAGAAAATTAGCGTGCCGTTCCCGCCCGCCTGCGGTCGCGCGTCCGCCCTTATCGTAATCTGCTCATCTATCACGAAATGATGGAGTACAGTCTTCTGCCTGTCTGGAAAAGTAACGACGTGCTCAAAAGCATTTCAATTCAGGAAGAGTTCTTCTCCAGTCCATGTGCCCACTGCGAAATGCCTCTTATTATTTCGTATGGGACATGTTGTATTGGTCGTACCGGTAAGGGCGGAGAGTGGAGCATGCTCGAAAAATAAAATGAATGAGAACGAGCGACACTGGATGACACACTTGAGCAAGAAAATAAATGTTTCGATAAGGTGGCCCCTGGGCTCATTTAAAATGTGTCCTCGAGCATTCCTTGTGATGGCTAAAATTAGGCTGCTGGCTAATGTCAATAGGTATCCTATTTCTCATGAATTTGTTACCTCGGAATGACTGTTTCGGACCATAAAGTATGAGACGTCGGGGACAGCAAGCACAGGACACAAGCAGGACGAGTAAAATACTTGCAACGCAGAGATGAAGACTTAGGAGGGGATGCGTGCACTTCCCTTCCTGAGTTCCACAGCTTCCTTGTCGACACGTGCGCTTGTTGTCCCGTGTTGGAAAATAGACTCCTTCACTTATTTCTACATTCCAGCTCAGCTTCAACCTTCACCAGGAACAACAAAAACGTATTCATTTCACGTGTGCTAACTTCGAACCATAAACACAATGACAATGCGACAACATTGAATGTTCATCTATGGACAGTAATACCCGACCAAAATACTGAGGTATTTCTTTTATGAATCAGCCATTTCTGCGCTTCTTGCACTTTGGTGCCGAACGTAGGTGAGATGCGGTTTCGGTAGGAGGATACCCAAAAGAAAAAAATAAATAAAATGAAATAATAATAAATAGGATAGAGAGACGTGTCGCACGTGTCGATGGTTCGCTTCAGAAGATAGTGGTTCTGATATCACTCAACGACAGATTTCCACAACCCGCGTAAACACAGAAAACGTTTATGATAGCAGTCTTCAAGCTTTCGCTGCTGACTGCCAACTGGGCACTAGTGACAACAGTTCTTATAGTCTTCTGTCAGTTGTTTCATTGGTTACGTTGCTGTAGGCGTGGCAATATTCGCTTCGGAACATAGTGATTCTGGTATCACTCAACGACAGATTTCCACAACCTGCGTAAACATAGAAAACTTTTATGATAGCAGTCGTCAAGGGGCTGTCCCTGCTGACTGCCCTGATGCTGACTGCTGATTGAACATGTAGATAAGCTTGCCCGGCTCACTCATACTCATCGGCGCCACAGCCATGCGCATAAGCAGTTGTGAAAAAGGTCCGTTGGTAATCACGACAAAGTTCACGGAATCGCGGTTCGGAAGCACTGGTCTACCTTGTTCCCTCTCCGAGTACACGTCGCCGGCAAGCAGACGACACACGGTGCGCGCAATGCAAGCACCATCAGTTGCGACTTTTCCCTCCCCGGCAAAAGATGTCTGAGGAAAGAGACAGAACAGAAGCACCGTGCAGCATGTCGCCACACAAATAGGCTGACTCACCTTAAGTGTAAATCTACTCTCACATAGATTGCGTTTCTAATTCGTGAAGACAATTTGCCACCAGACCCCGGGGACCATCCCAGGCTGCACCCTCTCTGGCCGGCCCTGATGTTAAATGATAGGTTATGGTATGATGGGCTGCGATGATGATGTTGAATGGTGGGTTGTGATGTGATGTTGAATTTGAATGATGGGTGTGACGTGACGGGCTGTGATGGTGTTGAATGATGGGTTATGATGTGATGGGCTTGATGCTGATGCTGAATGACGGGTCATGATGTGATAGGCTGTGAGGGTGATGTGATGTTACGACTTGTGGGCAAGGCCAGACATGATGTGATGTTGAACGAATTTTTCATAGCATCTTCGATATACTGCACCGGTGCGCACCGGATGTCTTCGATTAACGTGGTGCACCTGCTCGGTGTGCCGCCGAGTTGCCCCGACGCGCACCGAGTAAATCGGCCGGCCGACGGAGTGCAATCTCAAGGCGCAATGCCACATGCGACAGCAGCAGACGCCGTAGCACACGTACGTTATGGCACCCGTGTAATTACGTGCTGCTCGGTCTAAGAGTTTCTTTCCAGCTCATCGGACAGCGATGACAACCAACTCTTTGCGATAATTCGTGAGAATAACTGGGGAGGATTGAAGGAGTAAGAGCGCAGTGCGGCAGTGCGAAACAACAGGTTTAATGACAGGCTACGACAGGCTAGAATGAGTGCGCGAGACACAGTGCTCATGCGCCACAAGGCTGTTGTCGCCCTCTTCCAACACCCCCTCTCGACAACTAATGCTCAAAGAGACCCATGTGCTCCCTCAGAAGCAGTAGTCGCGGTCGCGGGATGGGTTTGGTTAATGCGTCGGCGACCATCCTGGCTGTTTCGCAGTATTGCAGGTGTATGACTCCGCGTTGGACCAAATCTCTGAGATGATGATGTCGCACGTCAATGTGTTTTGTTCGCGCGCTGTGTCCCTCGCGAAGTGCAAGCTTGATGCAGCCTTGGTTGTCCTCGTAAAGGCAGGTCGGCTGAAGTTGGTCATAACCAAAAACTTGTAAGAGCTGTCGAAGCCACAAAACTTCTTGTGACGCGTGTGCCGCTGCGACATATTCGGCCTCTGTAGATGACAATGCTACAGACATCTGTTTCCTCGTGGACCAGGAGACGGGACTGCCTCCCAGCTGGACGAAGTACCCGCTAGTCGATTTGCGGTCCGACACATCTCCTGCCCAATCCGCATCCACGTAGCACTCCAGCTTCATACCTGGCTGCCCGGAGAGCTTCAGCTTTAAGCTTCTGGTGTACTTCAAGTAACGTAAAAGCTTTTTCACGGCATTCCAGTCTTGCTGGCGTGGCTTACTCACGCGACGACAAAGAATTCCGATGGCACAAGCAATGTCCGGTCGCGTAGTTGTGCTCAAGTACAGCAGCTCCCCGACAGCTTGACGGTACTGATCGTTGGTCGGCAGTAAGCTGTGATCCCCACTAAATTTCAGGTAGTCGGGGTCCATAGGTGTGTGACTAGGCTTGACGTCCATGAGCTGGTGTTTTTCCAGAAGGGTGTCGATCTTTTTAGCTTGGTGGATGTAGAAGCAACCATCTTCTGATCTCTCTATTTCGATTCCTAGGTACCGGCTGACATGCCCAAGGTCCTTGAGCTCGAAATGCTTGTTCAAACTTTTCCAGACTCCAGTAATGACTGAATCATCCTTGTGGCAAATCAGCATATCGTCAACATAGAGAAGGATATATATGCGACTGCCTTTTTCTGTCTTGAAGTAGAGGCAGGGGTCTGCCTCGCTACGGCTGAAGCCCTCTTCAAGAAAGACTTCGTTTGCCTTGATGTTCCATGCCCTTGCGGCCTGCTTGAGCCCATAGAGGGATCTCTGCAGCTTGCAGACTAGATGCTCTTTACCCACCGAAACGAAACCTTCGGGCTGTCTCATGTATATGTCTTCTTCAATCACTCCATTGAGGAAAGCAGTCTTCACATCGTAGTGACGAACCTGCAACTTTCGTGAAGCTGATACCGTGAGAAGAACCCGCAAGGTCGTAAGCTTTGCAACGGGGGCGAAAGTAGCGTCGTAGTCCTCTCCGTATTTTTGAGAGTACCCCTGGGCAACGAGCCTTGCCTTGTATCTCTCAACATTGCCGTCTTTGTCTCTCTTTGTTTTGAAAACCCATTTGCAACCGAATGGTCGTTTTCCAGGGGGAAGCTCCACAAGAGCCCACGTGTTAAGTTGGTGAAGTGAAGCAATCTCTTCGTTTGCAGCCTCAATCCACTTCACTCTCTCACAAGCTGGCAATGCTTGAACTTCTTTCCAGCTCCCAGGATCAGCAGTTGGCGCGGCCTGAGCGATGTAGGAAAATCGGTCTGGCGGGACGCCCTTATTGCTCCTAGCCGAACGCCGAAGCTCAGCTACGGCTGTCCCTCGATCCTCTCCCGGTGTACCTCTTCTTCCCCGGGTGAAGATATGCTCGGCCACATCTCTACTTCTATCTCGCTGGGACTATCTGCACCCGCTTCATGACGTAGCCGGTGATCTCCTGATTCTTCGTGACATGGTGGAGACGATTCTGAGCAGAACTTCTGTATGATTGGAGCTTCATCGATTACCGCGTCCCGAGTCACCTTTATCTTATGACTCCCCTTGAGAAGTACTCGGTATCCCTTCTGAGTTTCTCCGTAGCCAACCAGTCTCCCTTCGACAGCACGAGCATCCCATTTAGACCGTTTTTCCTTTGGAACATGCACGAAGACGTGACTCCCAAACATCCTGAGATGTTCCAAGCTCGGCTTTTTGCTGTGCCACAGCTCGTAAGGTGTTCTGTGAACTGCTCTGCCTGGTAGACGGTTTTGGAGGTAGCACGCCGTCACGATGGCTTCGCCCCAAAAAGTCGTTGGCATATCCGCTCCAAAAAGCATGCTCCTGGCACTCTCACACAGTGTGCGGTTTTTCCTTTCTGCTACACCGTTTTGCTGAGGGCTATACGGAACGGTGGTCTGAAGCTCAACCCCACAGTCTCGCAGAATCAGTCGAGATGTACTGCCAGTGTACTCGGTTCCGTTGTCCCCACGCAGGACCTTCGGGTACGTGCCAAACTTAGTCTTTACTAATGCAAGGTACTCTTTAAGTTTCGAAGGTACCTCGTCCTTGGACTTTAGCAAGTATAGCACAGTGTACCGAGAGTAGTCATCGATAAACGTTACAAAGTACTTGTTCTTGCTCGGCGTAAGAACCCTCATGGGCCCGCAAACGTCCGTATGTACCAGGTCCAGTACGCCTTCCGCTCTTGAACCGCTCACTTTTGGGAAGGATGCCCGCTTCATTTTTCCTTTTATACAGCTTGTGCATTTGAGCAGCCGGTCGCAGTCTTCAATAAGGATTCCGTCTGCCAAACCATCCCTGTACAATTGCTTTACGGCTTGTGCATCTCGGTGCCCTAACCGATGGTGCCAAATGTGGATGCAATTCCTATGATGCGAAGCTTGTGTAATGTTAGCCACTTCGGTCTTAGCTGTCACAAGCCGGTAAAGGTCCCGCTCGAGCTTTCCTGTAGCCAAGACCTGCTTATTCTTAGCAACCGTGCACCGGTCTCCCCGGAAGGTCACCACGTTGCCGAGACCAGTTAATCTCTTCACGGAAAGGAGGTTACCCTCCAGAGAAGGCACGTAAAGGACTTCTGTGACAGGAACAGTCTTGACTACCGACGGCGATATCCGACACTGCAGGGTGCCATCTCCCACGCCTTGAGAAGAAACGTGCTGACCGTTCGCAACTGTAACAACTTCTGTCTTCTCCCGGAAGTTCCGCGTGAAAAAGTTCAGGTCGTTGCACATATGACTTGTGGCGCCTGAGTCGATGTACCAATCCTTGGCAGAAGAATTTCTCGATAAAAGAAAAGCAATCTCCGACGAAGACGAGTGCTGAGATACCGCCGTCTTAGCACGCTGTCTGCTTCTTTGTTTCTGCGATTTTCTCTGCGCCTTCCAAGCAGCGCAGTTCCTTCTGATGTGTCCATTCTTCTTACAATAGAAGCACTCTCTTGTATCGCTGGACGTATTCGTGTCACGGGAACCTTGCACACGAAGTGCCGCTTCCGAGTCGGTCATTGCTGACACAACTGTCATCTCTCGCTTCCTTTTAAATTCGTCTACAAGCTTGCCTTTTACGTATTCGAGCGTGAGGTCATCGTCGGGCCGTGTATCAAGTGCGGTGACCAGTGCTTCGTAGGAATCCGGAAGCCCGCTAAGAAGAAGAGCAGCGACTTGGAAGTCAGTTATCTCTTGCCCAATTCCTCGTAGTCGCTCCACCAACTCCAATGTGCGCCTTATGTAGACTGGCATCTCTTCATCCTTGTCCAATCGTGACTGATATAATTTCCTCAGTAAATACAGCTTATTACTGAGGTTTGCTCTCTCATGAACCTTCTTCAGTTCATCCCACATCTGCTTCGACGATGAGCAGTTACAGACGTGCACTATTTGGCTGTCATCGACGCTAAGGCAAATCGTACTTTGCGCTTTCCGATCTCCAGCAACCCACGCAGCCGACGGATCCACTGGGGCTTCGTCTGCAACGTATGTCCAAGTGTCCTCCCGGATCAGAAGCATTCTCATCTTAAATTTCCAAGCCTGGTAGTTGCCGTCTGTCAACTTCGCAACCATGAACTTGCCCGAGTCTGCCATAACTCCGACGGCTGACGCAGCGGTAGTTCAATTAGCAAGAACTGGGCCCATAACCTGAAGGAGTAAGAGCGCAGTGCGGCAGTGCGAAACAACAGGTTTAATGACAGGCTACGACAGGCTAGAATGAGTGCGCGAGACACAGTGCTCATGCGCCACAAGGCTGTTGTCGCCCTCTTCTAACAAGGATCAACTTTGCAGTGATAAATATCGCAAAAAAGGCACTAAACATTCATCTGCTATTTTAGCTGCGTTTGTGTCATCGTTAGCCGATCTTTTCTTCCGTCTACAATAAAGTCTGCCCCTTTCATATTTGCGTTGTCACCACGTATCGCTACGCACTGCACTGCGTACTGCACTGGGGCGTACTGCACGCTAATCAAAACGTCATAACCAAAAAGCACAAGTTTTCAAATTTCCCGCGAAACACCAGCTGCCTCCTGCTACGAGTACAGCCATGGTGCAGGTTTATCTTCGATATTGCCCTTGCTCTCGGAGTTACTGGTGTGTTGCACTACACACCCTGCTGGTTCCCGGACAACCCCGGTGCAGTTTTATCCAAGATGCTCTCAGAGAATGCTGACATCTGTTCAAATGTGGTATACCCCTGGCGTGAGCTGTCGTCGCTCGGCGCTACTAGTAAGCTTTCCCTCACATCACACAGACAATCCTGGGAGGTACCACAAATATGTACTCCCGTTTGGTCCGCTATTTATAATTCGCCGGCTCATGCCCTCCAACCCATACCTCGTGTCCGACGTGTTTTCCCCTTTGATACCCAATGTTTAGAAAACGTCTTTCCCTAGAGCGAAATGACTTGCATAATCTTGTTCCCATATGTCTCAATAGCTACTAAACAAACATGTACTCCATTTGGTCCCCTATTTATTATTCGCCGGCTCATGCCCTCCAACACATACCCTGTGTTCAACGTGTTGTACAGCGGTAGCTGTTAACGGGAAGGTCTCGGGAAATCGCTGTGGCTGTATCACAAAACCCTCCGCTTCTTGTGTTATTCTTCTTCTGTCGGTTTCGGTGATGCAAAACAAGTTAGAATAATATAAAGCTAATAAAAGCAGTTTTGACATACTCAGAGATGGGTACGTCGTCCCGGAAAGTGTCCCGATTTTAGCAGCGTTTCCTGTCCCGCTTTTGTCCCGATTTCAGTAATATTTTCGTCCCGCTAATCCCAGCACCTACACATCACCACTCACTTCACAGATCACAAGGCAGTACTCGTCACTCTAAAGTAGTTGCGCATATATCAGCAATAAAAGTGTCAACATCCACATACAACAGCTACCATTGAAATTCACGCTACGCAATTGTAACCGTCCTGTAATTTTTTCCCTTTGGGACCCAATGTTTAGAAAACTTTCCCTAGAGCGAAATTAACTGTATAATCTTATTCCCATGTGTCTCAATAACTGCTAAAGAAATACGTACTCCATTTGGTGCTGTATTTATAATTCGCCGGCTCATGCCCTCCAACCCATACCATGTGTCCGACGTGTTTTTCCCACTGAGACCCAGTGTTTAGTACATTTCTTTTCCTAGAGCGAAATGACTCGCATAATCTTATTCCCATATATCCCAATAGCTGCTAAACAAATACGTGCTCCATTTAGTCCTCTATTATTCGCCGCTTATGCCTTCCACTGTAACCCATACGCTGTGCCCGACCTGTTTTTCCCTCTGGGATCCAATCTGTAGAAAATTCCCTAGAGCGAAATGAATTCCATAATCTTATTCCCATAAGTCTCAATCGCTACTAAAGAAATACGTATGTTCTCCATTTGATCCTCTATTTATAATTAGCCTGCTCAATCCCTCCAACCCATACCCTGTTTCCGACGTCATTTTCCATTTGGGATCCAATGTTTAGAGAACTACTTTCTCTAGAGCGAAATGAATTACATAATCCTATTACCGTATTACCAATACAGGCCCAGTTCGACGTCTTAACTACCTTTACTTCAATTACGAAATACATGGGGCGGGGGGACAAAGGACGAGGTGTGCGCAATGAGATTCGTAGAGCACAATCAAGTCGCTCCCATCAAAGCACTTTTGGGTACTTCCATTCCTTGTTCGTGTCGCGTCATGTAGCCCTACGCAGACAATGCCCGTTTAGAATGAGCTAGACACATGACACACGTACTTTTTACATATTAAGTTTGTATATTCGGTTACAATTTCAAAATTATAACGTAGCATGCTGTTACACTTCTCCAGGTGGGTTTGAGTGGGCTTGAGTGTGAGCCTGCTGTGTTTTCCACGCCTGAATGTGGCGCTGGCTCCGCAGGTGAGCAATTTTGTTTATAATATGCCCTCCGCATCTTTCGCAAACTGCAAGCACATTTAGGGGGCATCCATCCTTCCCATCTGGTGGCTCCGATCTTTTAAGGGGGTGACCGTCATAAACGTTGATGGTAACGGTTCCCCATTAACGCCTTTCGGCGTGTTGTTCCATGCCTCGGACCAGGACAAGACTCCTTCGTGGACAACCATGCGGAGGAGGAGGAGGAGGAGTGTCGTTGGGAGGAACCCGAGAGGTCTGCCTGCCTGATTAGGCGGCATGTTTCTCGGGAAGGGAAAGGTGGTGGAGAGGAGGAGAGGAAAGGGTGAGGGGTGAAATCCGCTCGGGGGGAGGATAGCTGCGTCCATGGGCCGACTTCAGGGGAACTGTGCCGGCATACGCCTATTACACATCTGAGGGAAACCCAGGAAAAACCCCAGACGGCACAGCCGGCCCGCGGATTCGAACCGCGGACCTCCCAGTCTCCAAGCGCACGCGTTACCGCTGCGCCACCGGAGCTGGTGACAGCCATGCAGTGTAGAAGCGTCACGCATTCCGGGTTTTGTTTTCTTCGGACGTTCTCGTCGCCAGCGTCTAGATCTTTCTGTTGGCGGCATCTGAAACAACCAACTAATTAGAATAATACGAAAAAGCTTGTGTCACTAGGAACAGGAGTAATATCACGCATTCTGTGTTACCCTCGCACATTCGTAGAATGCGACATTTAGTATAAAAATCTAGCTACAGCCTGTACGATATTTCAGTCGACTAAGATGTATGTATCATAAGTAAGGTGTATTACAAAAGGACGTTACCCGAGGCAGGGATAGACACAAGACGCACATAAATTCCAAAATCTTTTGAGAATTAAAAATTCTACGAAATAATGTCCTTTTGTAGTCATGCACCAGCTAGTCAGCGCCCTTCTGCTCCCATCAATCATAAGCAAGGTGGGTTGTGTATTCCTCGAAAAGGGGTCAGTTCCTTGATTTTGAAGAACCACTGTAAGATGGGGAACACGACAAAGTGATAGGACAAGCTGCAATCCAGCAATCATGCTTTATATCATGCGACTGAATGCGATACGTGTTACTCCCACAGCGGTTAACACGAGCATTGAAAGGAGCAGGGGCAAGTAAAGGTTGCTATGACAATGTGAAGCAATAGCACTGCAGATGAATACTAATTGTAAAATTACAGCGGACATTAATTTGGAAAAGAACAGTATACCCAGTATTGTAGCGAGACTGTTGTGTCGTCCCTTTTTTCGCTCCCGTGTCTCGGGAGTTTCACTCAGTAGAGCGACATAAAAGTTTGTCCTTTTCATCCGTGCCTCTCGGGGTGGGGGTGGGGGGAAGATATATGTAATGGTTGAAAAAAAAAAGCGAAAGGTTACCCATAACCTTTCCCTTGGTGCCTCTTGGTTTTCATCCACGATGAAGCCCCAGCTTGTCTGCACCCTGTCCCTATTCACTTTAAAGCCCTGCACGGGCATGGGCCCCCGACCCGGCCCGCGGGCAGAGCCGGGCTTGTTATTGGCTGTGTGCTCGGGGCCGGGCCGATCCCGGGCCGACAAAATACGCTAGCACCGCGGGCCGGGCCGGGCCCGGGCCAACAAATATGTTTCCGAGAGTCAGGCCCGGCCGGCCCGCGCAGCTAACTCCACACAATGGAGATGCATTATTTCATATCATCATGCGCTTGCGTCATTCCTGTGCATATTTTGCAAAGACAAGCAAGGGATACTGCATTAGGCATATGATTCGACCCTCTAGAACATTCTGAAAGCCACTTTACATTGCTCGTCACTCCTCACGTATTTCACAATCACTTTGCAAAGCTTGGTGAGAGGGGTATGGACTGGGAGAAGGAGTTTGTCGACAGCGTCCTCTACCTCCGCAAAATCTTGACAGTGTAACGATAACGCCCATGCCCGCGTACGTTCTGGATTTAATTTGGTCTGGTGCGGTTATGGTGTTAAACCGCCATCACTTATATGTTTGTCTTCTCTCCTTATAAATTTACTGATAAATTCGTTTGATAATCGCCAGAAACGCGTACGTCGCGGCTGGAAATACTATGCCGGGATCTACTGCCGGGTCACCGGGCCGGGCAGAGCCGGGTTCTAGTCACTGGGTCACCTGCCGGGCCGGGTCGGGCCGCATAAAAATATGAAGGTCCGGGCCCGGGTCGGGCCTGGCCATTTTTCGATGCGCTCGGGCCGGGTCGGGCCCGGAAAAGTCGGCCTGTGCAGGGCTCTAATTCACTCTACATAAAGATGTCGCGAACAACTTGGCTGGAGCTTTTGTAGTTTTCATTAGGAAGTGCGCATTCACGAGAAAACCGAAGATACGACAGGGCAGTTGGAGTTTTGTGCAAGGCGAACAGATATCGTATGTTTGGTCGACTGAGAGGCGATGGATGTTTTCAAGATCGTAACAACAACAAATAAATCGTGACTATGACATGGAGTGCTTCACCCATTACACGCGAAACATTAGATGTGAGCTATGAGAATAAAGTTAAAGTTGTGTGGTGATGGTAATTGTGAAAGGGCTAGCCGTGGTCGGCCTCATAGAGGTGGGCAACGTCACGACTGATCTCCTGGGGAATGTGCGTCCTGGGCCAACTTCTAAGGCCGTCTTAAAGGGTCTCTGACCAGAAGCTGGAGAGCCTTTTCCGCAGTGGCAACCGATAGAATACACAAAAGCAACTTCACATACGAAAATGCATGCCTCAACACCTCGTAGTTTTCGTAAACTCGAATTTTGAACATCGCGGTTCACGCCGACGCTGGCACAC